>NC_056743.1:353814940-353964487 GCF_019279795.1 Protopterus annectens | reverse complement strand
ATCTATACTCAGTCCCCTACAGGTTACTGAAAGGGAGAATCCAGGGTATTAAACCAGTGTCCTACACAGATTGCCTTAAGGCCCTGTATCTATACTCAGTCCCCTACAGGTTACTGAAAGGGAGAATCCAGGGTATTAAACCAGTGTCCTACACAGATTGCCTTAAGGCCCTGTATCTATACTCAGTCCCCTACAGGTTACTGAAAGGGAGAATCCAGGGTATTAAACCAGTGTCCTACACAGATTGCCTTAAGGCCCTGTATCTATACTCAGTCCCCTACAGGTTACTGAAAGGGAGAATCCAGGGTATTAAACCAGTGTCCTACACAGATTGCCTTAAGGCCCTGTATCTATACTCAGTCCCCTACAGGTTACTGAAAGGGAGAATCCAGGGTATTAAACCAGTGTCCTACACAGATTGCCTTAAGGCCCTGTATCTATACTCAGTCCCTACAGGTTACTGAAAGGGAGAATCCAGGGTATTAAACCAGTGTCCTACACAGATTGCCTTAAGGCCCTGTATCTATACTCAGTCCCTACAGGTTACTGAAAGGGAGAATCCAGGGTATTAAACCAGTGTCCTACACAGATTGCCTTAAGGCCCTGTATCTATACTCAGTCCCCTACAGGTTACTGAAAGGGAGAATCCAGGGTATTAAACCAGTGTCCTACACAGATTGCCTTAAGGCCCTGTATCTATACTCAGTCCCCTACAGGTTACTGAAAGGGAGAATCCAGGGTATTAAACCAGTGTCCTACACAGATTGCCTTAAGGCCCTGTATCTATACACAGTCCCCTACAGGTATCTAAAAGGGAGAATCCAGGGTACTAAACCAGTGTCCTACACAGATTGCTTTAAGGCCCTGTATCTATACTCATACAGGTTACTGAAAGGGAGAATCCATGGTATTAAACCAGTGTCTTACACAGATTGCCTTAAGGCCCTGTATCTATACTCAGTCCCCTATAGGTATCTGAAAGGGTGAATCCAGGGTATTAAACCAGTGTCCTACACAGATTGCCTTAAGGCCCTGTATCTATACTCAGTCCCCTACAGGTTACTGAAAGGGAGAATCCAGGGTATTAAACCAGTGTCCTACACAGATTGCCTTAAGGCCCTGTATCTATACTCAGTCCTACAGGTTACTGAAAGGGAGAATCCAGGGTATTAAACCAGTGTCCTACACAGATTGCCTTAAGGCCCTGTATCTATACTCAGTCCCCTACAGGTTACTGAAAGGGAGAATCCAGGGTATTAAACCAGTGTCCTACACAGATTGCCTTAAGGCCCTGTATCTATACTCAGTCCCCTACAGGTTACTGAAAGGGAGAATCCAGGGTATTAAACCAGTGTCCTACACAGATTGCCTTAAGGCCCTGTATCTATACTCAGTCCCCTACAGGTTACTGAAAGGGAGAATCCAGGGTATTAAACCAGTGTCCTACACAGATTGCCTTAAGGCCCTGTATCTATACTCAGTCCCCTACAGGTTACTGAAAGGGAGAATCCAGGGTATTAAACCAGTGTCCTACACAGATTGCCTTAAGGCCCTGTATCTATACTCAGTCCCCTACAGGTTACTGAAAGGGAGAATCCAGGGTATTAAACCAGTGTCCTACACAGATTGCCTTAAGGCCCTGTATCTATACTCAGTCCCCTACAGGTTACTGAAAGGGAGAATCCAGGGTATTAAACCAGTGTCCTACACAGATTGCCTTAAGGCCCTGTATCTATACTCAGTTCCCTATAGGTTAGAATGGAGAATCCAGGGTATTAAACCAGTGTCCTACACAGATTGCCTTAAGGCCCTGTATCTATACTCAGTCCCCTACAGGTTACTGAAAGGGAGAATCCAGGGTATTAAACCAGTGTCCTACACAGATTGCCTTAAGGCCCTGTATCTATACTCAGTCCCCTACAGGTTACTGAAAGGGAGAATCCAGGGTATTAAACCAGTGTCCTACACAGATTGCCTTAAGGCGCTGTATCTATACTCACTCCCCTACAGGATTCTGAAAGGAGAATCCAGGGTATTAAACCAGTGTCCTACACAGATTGCCTTAAGGCCCTGTATCTATACTCAGTCCCCTACAGGTTACTGAAAGGGAGAATCCAGGGTATTAAACCAGTGTCCTACACAGATTGCCTTAAGGCCCTGTATCTATACTCATACAGGTTACTGAAAGGGAGAATCCAGGGTATTAAACCAGTGTCCTACACAGATTGCCTTAAGGCCCTGTATCTATACTCAGTCCCCTACAGGTTACTGAAAGGGAGAATCCAGGGTATTAAACCAGTGTCCTACACAGATTGCCTTAAGGCCCTGTATCTATACTCAGTCCCCTACAGGTTACTGAAAGGGAGAATCCAGGGTATTAAACCAGTGTCCTACACAGATTGCCTTAAGGCCCTGTATCTATACTCAGTCCCCTACAGGTTACTGAAAGGGAGAATCCAGGGTATTAAACCAGTGTCCTACACAGATTGCCTTAAGGCCCTGTATCTATACTCAGTCCCCTACAGGTTACTGAAAGGGAGAATCCAGGGTATTAAACCAGTGTCCTACACAGATTGCCTTAAGGCCCTGTATCTATACTCAGTCCCCTACAGGTTACTGAAAGGGAGAATCCAGGGTATTAAACCAGTGTCCTACAAAGATTGCCTTAAGGCCCTGTATCTATACAAGTCCCCTACAGGTATTTAAATGGGGAATCCAGGATCCTAAACCAGTGTCCTACACAGATTTCTTTAAGGCCCTGTATCTATACTCAGTCCCCTACAGGTTACTGAAAGGGAGAATCCAGGGTATTAAACCAGTGTCCTACACAGATTGCCTTAAGGCCCTGTATCTATACTCAGTCCCCTACAGGTTACTGAAAGGGAGAATCCAGGGTATTAAACCAGTGTCCTACACAGATTGCCTTAAGGCCCTGTATCTATACTCAGTCCCCTACAGGTTACTGAAAGGGAGAATCCAGGGTATTAAACCAGTGTCCTACACAGATTGCCTTAAGGCCCTGTATCTATACTCAGTCCCCTACAGGTTACTGAAAGGGAGAATCCAGGGTATTAAACCAGTGTCCTACACAGATTGCCTTAAGGCCCTGTATCTATACTCAGTCCCCTACAGGTTACTGAAAGGGAGAATCCAGGGTATTAAACCAGTGTCCTACACAGATTGCCTTAAGGCCCTGTATCTATACTCAGTCCCCTACAGGTTACTGAAAGGGAGAATCCAGGGTATTAAACCAGTGTCCTACACAGATTGCCTTAAGGCCCTGTATCTATACTCAGTCCCCTACAGGTTACTGAAAGGGAGAATCCAGGGTATTAAACCAGTGTCCTACACAGATTGCCTTAAGGCCCTGTATCTATACTCAGTCCCCTACAGGTTACTGAAAGGGAGAATCCAGGGTATTAAACCAGTGTCCTACACAGATTGCCTTAAGGCCCTGTATCTATACTCAGTCCCCTACAGGTTACTGAAAGGGTGAATCAGGGTATTAAACCAGTGTCCTACACAGATTGCCTTAAGGCCCTGTATCTATACTCAGTCCCCTACAGGTTACTGAAAGGGAGAATCCAGGGTATTAAACCAGTGTCCTACACAGATTGCCTTAAGGCCCTGTATCTATACTCAGTCCCCTACAGGTTACTGAAAGGGAGAATCCAGGGTATTAAACCAGTGTACTACACAGATTGCCTTAAGGCCCTGTATCTATACTCAGTCCCCTACAGGTTACTGAAAGGAGAATCCAGGTTACTAAACCAGTGTCCTACACAGATTGCTTTAAGGCCCTGTATCTATACTCAGCCTCCTCCAGGTTACTGAAAGTGAGAATCCAGGGTATTAAACCAGTGTCCTACACAGACTGCCTTAAGGCCCTGTATCTATACTCAGTCCCCTACAGGTTACTGAAAGGGAGAATCCAGGGTATTAAACCAGTGTCCTACACAGATTGCCTTAAGGCCCTGTATCTATACTCAGTCCCCTACAGGTTACTGAAAGGGAGAATCCAGGGTATTAAACCAGTGTCCTACACAGATTGCCTTAAGGCCCTGTATCTATACTCAGTCCCCTACAGGTTACTGAAAGGGAGAATCCAGGGTATTAAACCAGTGTCCTACACAGATTGCCTTAAGGCCCTGTATCTATACACAGTCCCCTACAGGTATCTGAAGGGAGAATCCAGGGTATTAAACCAGTGTCCTACACAGATTGCCTTAAGGCCCTGTATCTATACTCAGTCCCCTACAGGTTACTGAAAGGGAGAATCCAGGGTATTAAACCAGTGTCCTACACAGATTGCCTTAAGGCCCTGTATCTATACTCAGTCACATACTGGTTACTGAAAGGGAGAATCCAGGGTATTAAACCAGTGTCCTACACAGATTGCCTTAAGGCCCTGTATCTATACTCAGTCCCCTACAGGTTACTGAAAGGGAGAATCCAGGGTATTAAACCAGTGTCCTACACAGATTGCCTTAAGGCCCTGTATCTATACTCAGTCCCCTACAGGTTACTGAAAGGGAGAATCCAGGGTATTAAACCAGTGTCCTACACAGATTGCCTTAAGGCCCTGTATCTATACTCAGTCCCTACAGGTTACTGAAAGGGAGAATCCAGGGTATTAAACCAGTGTCCTACACAGATTGCCTTAAGGCCCTGTATCTATACTCAGTCCCTACAGGTTACTGAAAGGGAGAATCCAGGGTATTAAACCAGTGTCCTACACAGATTGCCTTAAGGCCCTGTATCTATACTCAGTCCCCTACAGGTTACTGAAAGGGAGAATCCAGGGTATTAAACCAGTGTCCTACACAGATTGCCTTAAGGCCCTGTATCTATACTCAGTCCCCTACAGGTTACTGAAAGGGAGAATCCAGGGTATTAAACCAGTGTCCTACACAGATTGCCTTAAGGCCCTGTATCTATACTCAGTCCCCTACAGGTTACTGAAAGGGAGAATCCAGGGTATTAAACCAGTGTCCTACACAGATTGCCTTAAGGCCCTGTATCTATACTCAGTCCCCTACAGGTTACTGAAAGGGAGAATCCAGGGTATTAAACCAGTGTCCTACACAGATTGCCTTAAGGCCCTGTATCTATACTCAGTCCCCTACAGGTTACTGAAAGGGAGAATCCAGGGTATTAAACCAGTGTCCTACACAGATTGCCTTAAGGCCCTGTATCTATACTCAGTCCCCTACAGGTTACTGAAAGGGAGAATCCAGGGTATTAAACCAGTGTCCTACACAGATTGCCTTAAGGCCCTGTATCTATACTCAGTCCCCTACAGGTTACTGAAAGGGAGAATCCAGGGTATTAAACCAGTGTCCTACACAGATTGCCTTAAGGCCCTGTATCTATACTCAGTCCCTACAGGTTACTGAAAGGGAGAATCCAGGGTATTAAACCAGTGTCCTACACAGATTGCCTTAAGGCCCTGTATCTATACTCAGTCCCCTACAGGTTACTGAAAGGGAGAATCCAGGGTATTAAACCAGTGTCCTACACAGATTGCCTTAAGGCCCTGTATCTATACTCAGTCCCCTACAGGTTACTGAAAGGGAGAATCCAGGGTATTAAACCAGTGTCCTACACAGATTGCCTTAAGGCCCTGTATCTATACTCAGTCCCCTACAGGTTACTGAAAGGGAGAATCCAGGGTATTAAACCAGTGTCCTACACAGATTGCCTTAAGGCCCTGTATCTATACTCAGTCCCCTACAGGTTACTGAAAGGGAGAATCCAGGGTATTAAACCAGTGTCCTACACAGATTGCCTTAAGGCCCTGTATCTATACTCAGTCCCCTACAGGTTACTGAAAGGGAGAATCCAGGGTATTAAACCAGTGTCCTACACAGATTGCCTTAAGGCCCTGTATCTATACTCAGTCCCCTACAGTTTACTGAAATGGAGAATCCTGGGGATTAAACCAGTGTACTACACAGATTGCCTTAAGGCCCTGCATCTATACTCATACAGGTTACTGAAAGGGAGAATCCATGGTATTAAACCTGTGTCTTACACAGATTGCCTTAAGGCCCTGTATCTATACTCAGTCCCCTACAGGTTACTGAAAGGGAGAATCCAGGGTATTAAACCAGTGTCCTACACAGATTGCCTTAAGGCCCTGTATCTATACTCAGTCCCCTACAGGTTACTGAAAGGGAGAATCCAGGGTATTAAACCAGTGTCCTACACAGATTGCCTTAAGGCCCTGTATCTATACTCAGTCCCCTACAGGTTACTGAAAGGGAGAATCCAGGGTATTAAACCAGTGTCCTACACAGATTGCCTTAAGGCCCTGTATCTATACTCAGTCCCCTACAGGTTACTGAAAGGGAGAATCCAGGGTATTAAACCAGTGTCCTACACAGATTGCCTTAAGGCCCTGTATCTATACTCAGTCCCCTACAGGTTACTGAAAGGGAGAATCCAGGGTATTAAACCAGTGTCCTACACAGATTGCCTTAAGGCCCTGTATCTATACTCAGTCCCCTACAGGTTACTGAAAGGGAGAATCCAGGGTATTAAACCAGTGTCCTACACAGATTGCCTTAAGGCCCTGTATCTATACTCAGTCCCCTACAGGTTACTGAAAGGGAGAATCCAGGGTATTAAACCAGTGTCCTACACAGATTGCCTTAAGGCCCTGTATCTATACTCAGTCCCCTACAGGTTACTGAAAGGGAGAATCCAGGGTATTAAACCAGTGTCCTACACAGATTGCCTTAAGGCCCTGTATCTATACTCAGTCCCCTACAGGTTACTGAAAGGGAGAATCCAGGGTATTAAACCAGTGTCCTACACAGATTGCCTTAAGGCCCTGTATCTATACTCAGTCCCCTACAGGTTACTGAAAGGAAGAATCCAGGGTATTAAACCAGTGTCCTACACAGTTTGGTTTAAGGCCCTGTATCTATACTCTGTATCCTACAGTGTACTGAAATGGAGAATCCAGGGTATTAAACCAGTGTCCTACACAGATTGCCTTAAGGCCCTGTATCTATACTCAGTCTCCTACAGGTTACTGAAAGGGAGAATCCAGGGTATTAAACCAGTGTCCTACACAGATTGCCTTAAGGCCCTGTATCTATACTCAGTCCCCTACAGGTTACTGAAAGGGAGAATCCAGGGTATTAAACCAGTGTCCTACACAGATTGCCTTAAGGCCCTGTATCTATACTCAGTCCCCTACAGGTTACTGAAAGGGAGAATCCAGGGTATTAAACCAGTGTCCTACACAGATTGCCTTAAGGCCCTGTATCTATACTCAGTCCCCTACAGGTTACTGAAAGGGAGAATCCAGGGTATTAAACCAGTGTCCTACACAGATTGCCTTAAGGCCCTGTACCTATACTCAGTCCCCTACAGGTTACTGAAAGGGGGGAATCCAAGGTATTAAACCAGTGTCCTACACAGATTGCCTTAAGGCCCTGTATCTATACTCAGTCCCCTACAGGTTACTGAAAGGGAGAATCCAGGGTATTAAACCAGTGTCCTACACAGATTGCCTTAAGGCCCTGTATCTATACTCAGTCCCCTACAGGTTACTGAAAGGGAGAATCCAGGGTATTAAACCAGTGTCCTGCACAGATTGCCTTAAGGCCCTGTATCTATACTCAGTCCCTACAGGTTACTGAAAGGGAGAATCCAGGGTATTAAACCAGTGTCCTACACAGATTGCCTTAAGGCCCTGTATCTATACTCAGTCCCCTACAGGTTACTGAAAGGGAGAATCCAGGGTATTAAACCAGTGTCCTACACAGATTGCCTTAAGGCCCTGTATCTATACTCAGTCCCCTACAGGTTACTGAAAGGGAGAATCCAGGGTATTAAACCAGTGTCCTACACAGATTGCCTTAAGGCCCTGTATCTATACTCAGTCCCCTACAGGTTACTGAAAGGGAGAATCCAGGGTATTAAACCAGTGTCCTACACAGATTGCCTTAAGGCCCTGTATCTATACTCATACAGGTTACTGAAAGGGAGAATCCAGGGTATTAAACCAGTGTCCTACACAGATTGCCTTAAGGCCCTGTATCTATACTCAGTCCCCTACAGGTTACTGAAAGGGAGAATCCAGGGTATTAAACCAGTGTCCTACACAGATTGCCTTAAGGCCCTGTATCTATACTCAGTCTCCTACAGGTTACTGAAAGGGAGAATCCAGGTATTAAACCAGTGTCCTACACAGATTGCCTTAAGGCCCTGTATCTATACTCAGTCCCCTACAGGTTACTGAAAGTGAGAATCCAGGGTATTAAACCAGTGTCCTACACAGATTGCCTTAAGGCCCTGTATCTATACTCAGTCCCCTACAGGTTACTGAAAGGGAGAATCCAGGGTATTAAACCAGTGTCCTACACAGATTGCCTTAAGGCCCTGTATCTATACTCAGTCCCCTACAGGTTACTGAAAGGGAGAATCCAGGGTATTAAACCAGTGTCCTACACAGATTGCCTTAAGGCCCTGTATCTATACTCAGTCCCCTACAGGTTACTGAAAGGGAGAATCCAGGGTATTAAACCAGTGTCCTACACAGATTGCCTTAAGGCCCTGTATCTATACTCAGTCTCCTACAGGTTACTGAAAGGGAGAATCCAGGGTATTAAACCAGTGTCCTACACAGATTGCCTTAAGGCCCTGTATCTATACTCAGTCCCCTACAGGTTACTGATAGGTAGAATCCAGAGTATTAAACCAGTGTCCTATGCAGATTGCCTTAAGGCCTTGTATCTATACTCATTCCCCTTCAGGTTACTGAAAGGTAGAATCTAGGGTATCAAAACCAGTGTCCTACACAGATTGCCTTAAAGCCCTGTAACTATACTCTGTCTCCTACAGGTTACTGAAAGGGATAATCCAGGGTATTAAACCAGTGTCCTACTCAGATTGTCTTAAGGCCCTGTATCTATACCCAGTGTCCTACAGGTTACTGAAAGGGAGAATCCAGGGTATTAAACCAGTGTCCTACACAGATTGCCTTAAGGCCCTGTATCTATACTCAGTCCCCTACAGGTTACTGAAAGGGAGAATCCAGGGTATTAATCCAGTGTCCTCCACAGATTGGCTTAAGGCCATGTATCTATACTCAGTCCCCAAGAGATAACTGAAATAGAGAATCCAGGGTATTAAACCAGTGTCCTACACAGATTGCCTTAAGGCCCTGTATCTATACTCAGTCCCCTACATGTTACTGAAAGGGAGAATCCAGGGTATTAAACCAGTGTCCTACACAGATTGCCTTAAGGCCCTGTACTTATACTCAGTCCACTGCAGGTTACTGAAAGGGAGAATCCAAGGTATTAAACCAGTGTCTCACACAGATTGCCTTAAGGCCCTGTATCTATACTCAGTCCCCTACAGGTTACTGAAAGGGAGAATCCAGGGTATTAAACCAGTGTCCTACAAAGATTGCCTTAAGGCCCTGTATCTATACTCAGTCCCCTACATGTTACTGAAAGGGAGAATCCAGGGTATTAAACCAGTGTCCTACACAGATTGCCTTAAGGCCCTGTATCTATACTCAGTCCCCTACAGGATACTGAAATGTAGAATTCAGGGTATTAAACCAGTGTTTTACACAGATTGCCTTAAGGCCCTGTATCTATACTTAGTCCCCTACAGGCTACTGAAAGGGAGAATCCAGGGTATCAAATCTGTGTCCTACACAGATTGGCTTACTGCCCTAAAGGTCACTGAAAGGGAGCATGCAGGGTATTAAAACAGTGTCTTACACAGATTGGCTTAAGGCCCTGTATCTATACTCAGTCCCCAACAGGTTACTGAAAGGGAGAATCCAGGGTATTAAACTTGTGTCCTACACAGATTGCCTTAAGGCCCTGTACTTATACTCAGTCCGCTGCAGGTTACTGAAAGGGAGAATCCAGTGTCTCGCACAGATTGCCTTAAGGCCCTGTATCTATACTCAGCCTCCTCCAGGTTACTGAAAGGGAGAATCCAGGGTATTAAACCAGTGTCCTACACAGACTGCCTTAAGGCCCTGCATCTATACTCATACAGGTTACTGAAAGGGAGAATCCATGGTATTAAACCTGTGCCTTACACCGATTGTCTTAAACTCTTTATCTATACTCAGTCCCCTACAGGTTACTGAAAGGGAGAATCCAGGGTATTAAACCAGTGTCCTACACAGATTGCCTTAAGGCCCTGTATCTATACTCAGTCCCATACTGGTTACTGAAAGGGAGAATCCAGGGTATTAAACCAGTGTCCTACACAGACTGCCTTAAGGCCCTGCATCTATACTCATACAGGTTACTGAAAGGGAGAATCCAGGGTATTAAACCAGTGTCCTACACAGATTGCCTTAAGGCCCTGTATCTATACTCAGTCCCCTACAGGTTACTGAAAGGGAGAATCCAGGGTATTAAACCAGTGTCCTACACAGATTGCCTTAAGGCCCTGTATCTATACTCAGTCCCCTACAGGTTACTGAAAGGGAGAATCCAGGGTATTAAACCAGTGTCCTACACAGATTGCCTTAAGGCCCTGTATCTATACTCACTCCCCTACAGGATTCTGAAAGGAGAATCCAGGGTATTAAACCAGTGTCCTACACAGATTGCCTTAAGGCCCTGTATCTATACTCAGTCCCCAACAGGTTACTGAAAGGGAGAATCCAAGGTATTAAACCAGTTTCTCACACAGATTGACTTAAGTCCCTGTATCTATACTCAGTCCTCTACACGTTACTAAAAGGGAGAATCCAGGGTATTAAACCAGTGTCCAGCACAGATTGCGTTAAGGCCCTGAATCTATACTCAGTCCCCTACAGGTTACTGAAAAGGAGAATCCAGGGTTTTAAACCAGTGAACTGCACAGACTGTCTTAACGCCCTGTAGTTATACTCAGTCCCCTACAGGTTACTGAAAGGGAGAATCCAGGGTATTAAACCAGTGTCCTGCACAGATTGCCTTAAGGCCCTGTATCTATACTCAGTCCCCTACAGGTTACTGAAATGGAGAATCCAGGGTATTAAACCAGTGTCCTACACAGATTGCCTTAAGGCCCTGTATCTATACTCAGTCCCCTGCAGGTTACTGAAAGGGAGAATCCAGGGTATTAAACCAGTGTCCTACACAGATTGCCTTAAGGCCCTGTATCTATACTCAGTCCCCTACAGGTTACTGAAAGGGAGAATCCAGGGTATTAAACCAGTGTCCTACACAGATTGCCTTAAGGCCCTGTATCTATACTCAGTCCCCTACAGGTTACTGAAAGGGAGAATCCAGGGTATTAAACCAGTGTCCTACACAGATTGCCTTAAGGCCCTGTATCTATACTCAGTCCCCTACAGGTTACTGAAAAGGAGAATCCAGGGTTTTAAACCAGTGAACTGCACAGACTGTCTTAACGCCCTGTAGTTATACTCAGTCACCTACAGGTTGCTAAAAGGGAGAATCTAGGGTGTTAAACCAGTGTCCTGCTCAGATTGCCTTTAGGCCCTTTGTCTATACCCAGTGTCCTACAGGTTACTGAAATGGAGAATCCAGGGTATTAAACCAGTGTCCTACACAGATTGCCTTTAAGCCCTGTATCTATACTCAGTCCCCTGCAGGTTACTGAAAGGGAGAATCCAGGATTTTAAACCAGTGTCTTACACAGATTGCCTTAAGGCCCTTTATCTATACTCAGTCCCCTAAAGGTTTTCTGAAAGGGAGAATCCAGGGTATTAAACCAGTGTCCTACACAGATTGGCTTAAGGCCCTGTATCTATACTCAGTCGCCTAAAGGTTACTGAAAGGGAGAATCCAAGGTATTAAACCAATGTCCTACATAGATTGCCTTAAGGCCCTGTATCTATACTCAGTCCCGTACAAGTTACTGAAAGGAAGAATCCTGGGTATTGAACCAGTGTCCTACATGGATTGCCTTAATGCCCTGTATCTATACTCAGTCTCCTACAGGTTACTGAAAGGGAGAATCCAGGATATTAAACCAGTGTCCTAAACAGATTGCCTTAAGGCCCTGTATCTATACTCAGTCCCCTACAGGTTACTGAAAGTGAGAATTCAGGGTATTAAACCAGTGTCCTACACAGACTGCCTTAATGGCCTGTATCTTTTACACAGTCCCCTACAGGTTACTGAATTTGAGAGACCAGGGTATTAAAGCAGTGTCCTACACAGATTGCATTAAGGCCCTGTATCTATACTCAGTCCCCTACAGGTTACTGAAAGGGAGAATCCATGATATTAAACCAGTGTCCTACACAGATTGCATTAACGCCCTGTATCTATACTCAGTCCCCTGCAGGTTAATGAAAGGAGAATCCAGGGTATTACACCAGTGTCCTACACCGATTGCCTTAATGCCCTGTGTCAATACTCAGTCCCCTATAGGTTACTGAAAGGGAAAATCCAGGGTATTAAACCAGTGTCCTACACAGATTCCCTTAATGCCCTGTATTTATACTCAGTCTCCTACAGGTTACTGAAAGGGAGAATCCAGGGTATTAAACCAGTGTCCTAAACAGATTGCCTTAAGGCCCTGTATCTATACTCAGTCCCCTACAGGTTACTGAAAGTGAGAATCCATGGTATTAAACCAGTGTCTTACACAAATTGCCTTAAGGCCTTGTATCTATACTCATTCACATACAGGTTAGTGAAAGGAAGAATCCCGGGTATTAAGCCATTGTCCTACACAGATTGCCTTAAGGCCCTGCATCTATACTCAGTCCCTTACAGGTTACTGAAAGGGAGAATCCAGGGTATTAAACCAGTGTCCTACACAGATTGTCTTAAGGCCCTGTATCTATACTCAGTCCTCTACAGGTTACTGAAAGGGAGAATCTAAGGTATTAAACCATTGTCCTACACAGATTGCTTTTAGGCCCTGTATCTATACTCAGTCCCCTACATTTTACTGAAATGGAGAATCCAGGGTATTAAACCAGTGTCCTACAGAGATTGCTTTAAGGCCCTGTATCTATACTCAGTCCCCTACAGGTTACTGAAAGGGAGAATCCAGGGTATTAAACCAGTGTCCTACACAGATTGCTTTAAGGCCCTGTATCTATACTCATACAGATTGCTGAAAGGGAGAATCCATGGTATTAAACCTGTGTCTTACACTGATTGCCTTAAGGCCCTGTATCTATACTCAGTCCCCTACAGGTTACTGAAAGGGAGAATCCAGGGTATTAAACCAGTGTCCTACACAGATTGCCTTAAGGCCCTGTATCTATACTCAGTCCACTACAGGTTACTGAAAGAGAATCCAGGGTATTAAACCAGTGTCCTACACATATTGCCTTAAGACCCTGTCTCTGTATTCAGTCCTCTACACGTTACTGAATGGTGGTCTATGCCTTGCATATAAGGCATCCTCGCATTCAGCCCTGATGGATCTTTTGCACATTCACTAAATGAACAGAACTAGAAACAGTAAATACAAGGATTGAACCATTGCCTGTGCCATTAATAAAACATGTGGCAAGACTGATATGTCTTTCATAGGATTCCTGCACTGTGGAATAAGCTACCCATTCTTGTGAAGCAGAGTTCATCCATGACTCCATTTGAAGGTAACGTTGACCATTGGATAGAAGATTGTAAGTCTGGCCCCCATGTGTACAGTGACAAAGTTAGACTATGTAAAATATTACCTAACTAACATACCCCTGGCAGAGCACTTAGCCACCCCTAAACTAACATACCCCTCCTACTAGACACCCAACTTACTTGAGGAGACATTTGGCTTGGATTGCATGGCTCAATAAGTCCCTAGTGTTTATTATTGTTTCTGTTGCAAAGACAATACCCCTGGGGAACTACCACATTTACAACTCACCCCTAAGAATTGATCCAGTAGTTAAGGATTTGGGAACCTGTCTGTATAGTGATCTAACTTTTGACCAGTATTTGCTCACTATGGTAAGGAAGTCCTTCTATGAGGAAGGACCTTCCATCGATCCAGGCAATTTCAGACCCATAAGTAGAATAACATCTTAGCAGCTCATAAACAAGAACATTGCTTCTAGATCCAGAGATGTTATTGTCGCCCTTTACTTAGCCCTCATAGGCCAGTCATTGAGTATAATGCCCCTTTTGGGATGTATCGTTTAGGCATATGCAGCAAATGGAACACCCACAGAAATACCTTACAAAGCAGATACAAGACCTAAATAATGTCTTACACAGACTGCTTAAAAGCCCGATCACTATATTTGGTCTCTTACACACTGATAAGAGATGACCATTCATTTGGGAGTTGTCATAATGGTTAAGGTGTTTACCTCACAGACACAATAGAGAAGGTTTGATTCTGTCCCTTGAAGGAAATTTGCCTGTCTTAAAATGGCTCACAAGGGCAACTAACTAGTATTTATTTATTTTCCATTTGTTTACCAGGATAGTCCGACTGGGCTAGTAGCCCATTTTCTGCTTAGGCCTGGGGAGAAAAGCTCCAGAGATAGTTACATTAACAGTAACTTGAGTAACAATTACAATAAATGTAAAAATTAGTTACACTTTTGGTAACAATAAGAAACATTACTTTGTTAAATAAGTGACATATATATTAAATGACAGAAGATATTATATTAACAGCTTGGTAATAGAGATAGGCAAGTTACATAAGTATGACTTGCTTATTAACTAGAGGAGGCCACTGATAAGCAAGTGGACTTGATGCGAGACCGAGAGAAGTAAAAAAGGGGGGGGGCATTTATCCTGGAGTGATACAGGTGCAGATCCAGTTATTGAGAAGGTGTTCTTTGAGTAGTAGCTTAAATTTAATGTTGGTGTGTGTTTTGAGTGTTTTGTGGAATACTGGTCCATATTTTTGCAATATGATGTGTGAAAAGGGAGTCACCAAAAGAGTTACAAGATTTGTGGCTGTTTAGATGTAGTTTATTGATTGAGCAAAGTGAATGGAAAGTGGTATAAGGTTGGTCTTGGGTTTTTAAAGCTGGACTGGCATAAAGTTTGTGAGTGATATTGTGAGCAATTGTGAATTGGTTTAGTGATAGGAGGTTGGCTACTTCAAGCCAATGCAGTTGTTTCAGGGCTGTGCAGTGATGTGTTCTATTAGGGAAGCCAGCAGTAAACAGAGCACTCTTGTGGTAACAAGTCTCTAGTTTTGAGAATTCAGATTTTCTAATATTAATGAAGACGGGGGAAGCGTACAGTAATGTGGACAGGAGGCATATTCTAGCTAGGGCCAGTTTAGTGGGAGGGGTGAGGAATGTTCTGTATCTATACAGACAGCCAAGTTTAATATGTATCTTCTTAATGGTAAGGGCTATGTGTTTGTCATATTTTAACAAGCTATCTAAGTTTAGTGTTGTCTCCTGACTCATTTTTGGTTCTGTTGGAGGAAAGGATGTAGAGAGGGGAAGTGGGTTCTATGGATCTATTATGTGAGAATATCATGAGCTTTTGTTTATTGGAGATTAGTATTAGTTGGTGCTCCTTGAGGTACAGTTCTATATCTGCGAAGGCTTGCTTGGTTTTAATTTGTAGTTCTGGGTAGGAGGGAGCTGTGCAGATGACTGTGGAGTCATCTGCATACTGCACTATAGTAGCATGTGGGGTAACAGAATTGAGTTTATTTGTAAAGATGAAAAAGAGTAGGGGTCCAAGATATGAGCCTTGTAGGACACCGATAGTAACAGGTAGTAGTGGAGATATGTCATCAGCCCACGTGACAGCCTGTTGTCGGTTGGACAGATAACTATTGAACAAAGCAATAGCTGAGAGTGAAATATGGATGGAAGATAATTCTTGTAGTAGTTTTTGATGGGAAACAGTATCAAAAGCTTTAGACATATCCAAGAATGTGGACGAGACAAGGTTGTTACTATTTTTATGGTTGTTGATGGTATCTGTGAAGTTTAATAGGGCAGTAGTGGTATTGTGTTTTGGTCTGAGGCTGCATTGAGAGGTGGAGAGTAGATTGTTTGTAGTAGACAGGTAAGAAGTTGAAAATGTATACACTTTTGTAATATTTTACTGAAGGGTGAAAGTATGGCAATGAGCCTCTAGTTGGACAGTTCTGTGGATGGCCCTCCCTTATGCAGGGGAATGATATGGGAAACTTTCCAGAGTACTGGTACATATTGCTCTTTTAATTTCTCCATTTCTTCTTGTTTCTAATATCATGACGGGAATGGAACACATTCCTAAGTCAAAGTACAATTAAAGTTCATGAAATTGGTATTGTTTCAATCTTTGATGTCAGCCAAAAGTGCTCAATGGACTTTGTAAACCAACATGTGTGTAGCCCACTGTCTTGGGCTGCCAATATTAAGCTTTCATCTCTTGATTTAAATCCGCCTTTCCTTGACCCTTCCTACGTTCGTTCCTGATCAACATGAGGTTCTTCTAGAAGTTTTCTATACTTGCAACTATATTTATGCTTTTTCCCCATTTCTTGCCTTCTCATCTGGTCCTTCACCTTATATTCTTTCTTTTGTTTTTTTTTAAACATTCAGTTGCTGCCTGATTTTTATCTACTTCTGGTGTGATTTCCATTACTGCTTGATGCCGATATGCTTCTGCTAAATTAAGCAGATAAGTCATCTTTGATTTATTCTCCTCATATTTCAAGACTTTCACCACATTTAGGTCTTGTATGGACAGAAGATATGTGTGGAGTTCCACAACTGCAGTTCTATACATGTAATCAATTTCAAGGAGCCCCATACCTCCTTCGGAATGGGGAATATATAATCTTGGTATGCACTGATTTTTATAAATCATTTGGTGAGCATGCAGTCAGTCCATGCCATACTTAAATTCTTCCCCTTTTTACAGTTCTCCACTATGACTTTATTTAATAACAAATGATCCTTTGTTCCGTATGACTTTCTTTTATTGCCCTTTTGTTCTACTGCCATAATTGAGTTTTCTTCTAAATGACTATAAACTCTGTTGGCATCAATTACCATATATAGTTTATCTATTGTTGGAAGGCAAGTTATTGGTCATTTTAGGGTAGCTTGCAGGTTCACTCTTAAGTAGGAGCATTGCTTTTCCTGTTGTTAACCAGGTTGGTGTCTGTTCGGGGTGCGCATATAAATAGTTCTTACTCATGGCTAAATCTTTGTGCAAAGATGTTAATACTTTCAGCCAAAAGTTAGGTACTGCATCTAGGCTTGGGTTTTCCAAATTCAACAATCGGAACAAGGAAAAGATACTAGAGCAAACCGTCTTCGATATAAACTTAAGCAATAGTCAAAAAAACGAATGACAAAGACATTCACTATTTAATAAAACCAAATACAAAAGCAGTGCAAAAAGCAAAGCTTTCAGGTTTCCCCTTCCTCAGTGCTTATAAAAAACAATTGAAACATATAACCGTATTACACAGCCAACCAATAAGAACAAAAAATCAATTGACTATCATTACACATAAAAAAATTTGACATATAAAGAATTAGTGCAACATCATCTGTTTTTTCTGTAATATTGGTTTTAAACTTACTGCATGATTCAGTCCAGGATATACATTCACTTGTAGCCTTAAAATCCATGAGAACTCTATGTTCTCTAACATGTTATTCATATCCCCACCCCCTATCACTATTTTGCTCTACTCTGAAAACTCTAAATTTAAGAGAGTGTCCTATACTTTTGTCCAACACGTCGAGTTAAAGTATTAGTTTCAATATTTCTTTTAATATCTGACCTATGTTCTGTTATACGTTCCTCTAATTTCCTATTACATTTTCCTACATAAAATGATGATCACTTTAGCAAGTATCTAGATACACTATTTGTGTCGTATTACAACAAGCATAACTATCAAAGGTGTACTTTATCTTACTAGTGGGATGAATGAAATATGTCAGTTAAGATATCTTTACAGCAGCTACAATTCAGGCAGGGATAAGTACCTTGTTTGAAATTAATCTCACAGACAGATCCTTATAATGCAATATACTCTTAAGATTCCTTACATTTCTGTATGCAAATGCAGCTCGCTCACCAATGATCTGTTTTAATTCAGGCATGGTCAGAAGTATGTTTCAATTTTTTCTAATAATTCATTCCATATCAAATATTCTGTTATTGAAGGTTGTAATATATCTCAACTTATTATCACATCTTGGGGTGGAATTCTGATGTAATGGGGTTTCACCTTTAGAACTAAAATATGGGGCATTATCCACCCTTCCTTTTAGAATTTCATTCATAACTTGATACACCATGTCCCCCGCCTAACCCCTCTCAATGAACTCTAGGGCCATCTCATTTATTTGTTCATCAGTATTGAGTCTACTTACCCTAATAAGTTGACTCTGTATTATGTCCTTAAAAATATGTGGGGCATGCATATTACTTTTATGTGTGCATCTATTTGCATGAACTGGTTTCTTAAACACACTAGCTTTTATATCATTCCCATTCTTCTTGTTTTATATCCATATATGTAATCATTTCTGGAGAACACTCCATCTTAAATTTTAAGAAATCAGTGCTAGTTTGTAGATCCCCCACAAACTTCCTTGGACTATTCTCATCCCCCTTTCAAATCAGAAAACAAGCGTCTATGAATCTTTTGTAAAACAGAAGGTTGGAATCAATATATATATAATAAATAATATATATATAATGTATATACTTTCTATCCCATTGACTCAATACAACATTGGCATAGATCTTTGCCATGGGAGTACCCATGATGACACCTGATGCCTGCAAGTATGGTTTCCCATTAAATAAAAATATATTGTTGTTCAGTCTGACATCAATTATTTTTCATCGATTTTTGATTTTCCTATGGGTGATGTCTGTTTCCATGTTCAAAAATTCCTGCATCATATCTACCACATACTGATTGGGGATACTGGCAACTAGAGAATTTATGTCTAAACATACAAACAGGAAACCAGTATCCTTATCTTTACAGTGCCATTGATATAACTTACATAAAAAGTCAGCTGAATCTTTTATATAGCTCTTACACACCTGCAAATACTATTGCTTAAAGTTTGTAGTACATATACTAAGATAGGTTTAGTTATCCAACCCCTCCGTGAGACTATTGGTCTCAATGGAGGGTTGGTCAAAGATTTGTGTATCTTAGGAAGGCCGCAAATACAAATAAGGAGTTACATGTATTGGTAGCATATCTAAATACAATTGGAAATTCTTTTTTATAAGACCCATTGCTCCTACTACTATTGGAACTGTCTAGGTATCTTTCTTCCACATGGCTCTCATTTCTGCCTGCAGATCCTGATATTTTATGACTTTGTGTCTCTCTGTACGCAAGACACTGTAGTCACTGGGTATGGCGATCTCAATGATCAACGCTACTCTTGTCTTCTTTTCTTGGACCACTATATCCAGTTTTCTAGCATCTATCTTTTGAACTGTTGGTAATGGATGATCCCATGTGATGTAAACTTCATCATTTTCTATGATGCCTCAACTCTTCATAATTTCATCTCTCCATAATGGAATGATTGATGAGTAAGGAGATTGGGTAGAAGATGGAGTCATCTCCTAGTTTAAGAAATTCATTTGGGAGTTGATCGACTGCAACAGTAGTGGGTTTTAGTTGACGAAGGAGTTTTTTGATGTAACTTGTCTGGATGGGTTGAAATGAGAAGGTAGAAGACTGATGGGCTGGAGGTGAGGTAATGTTAGAGGGGTATTGTTATTGTTGTTTAATAAGGTCTGGATGGAGTTGATGAAATGTAAGTTAAATTGGGCTGCTACCGCTGTGTTGGTATTTGGGATTGTTGGTGGGGGAGTAGTGGTTTGGCCAGGTGATGAGTTGCTTAATGGCATCCCAGCATTTTTGTGGGCTATTTTTATGGTTTTGCTGGAGCAGAGTGTAAGATTTTTTTGTCCGTAGGAATTTGTTTTTTGGCTAGATTCCTTAGTTGGCAGTTGTTGTGTAGGGAGGCTAGGGTATTAGTTGATTTGTAGCTTGGCCATGCTCTGTCTCTTTGTTTCATGATATTAATGGTTTCCTTAGTTAGCCATTGAGTTGGAGTGGTTTTGCAATGGATTTTTTTAATAGGGGCTAGTTTCATGATATTAATGGTTTCCTTAGTTAGCCATTGAGTTGGAGTGGTTTTGCAATGGATTTTTTTAATAGGGGCTAGGGAGTTTAGGATATTTAAGAAAGAGTTATTGAAGTATTCAACTGCCTCATCAAGTTGAAGGTACTTTAATGGGGACCTGTCATGATGTCTTAGGAGGGAATTAAAAGTTTCTATGGAAAAGTTTGTTTGGTATGAATCTGTTTATAGATGTTAGTTTTCATTATGTTAGCTTTTTGTCTAACTAGGTAGTTGGGAAAGTGATGACTAAGTGAGTCATGGAGGCAGTCGGTTTGTGTACAGAGGTCAGGGTGGTTTGAGACAATCCAGTCTAGTATAAAATGTTTATTAGTGTGTTTATCGATTCTTGTGGTGGTGGTGATTAGTTGGGAAAAACCAAAGAGGTTGATAAAATTTGTTGGGTTAGTGGAGATGCAAGTGGGCCAGTCTAGATTAAAGTCACCTACTTTTAAAGTTTCTCAATTGCAAGTAGTGGAGGCCCAGCTAAGCAGGTTTTTGATAGTGAGGTGGTTGTTACCGAGGGGAGGCAAACTGCTATGATTATACTGGACTTGTTTTTGTTGAACTGAAGGTGTGAGATGAAGGTTTTAGAGTCAGTAGTTAGAGATGCAGCGGTCTCTAGTTGTTGTAGGGCAGGTTATTTTTATATATGATTGTTAAGCCACCACCACATTTGTGCTTTCTATCTAGTCTGTGACCGTTATATCCATTGGGCAAGAATTCATTGTTTTTATTATGGTTCTTTAACCAGGTTTTGGTAAGTATAGCTAAATCTGGGGAGTAAAGTGAGAGTGTAGCTTGAAATTCGGGAATTTTGTTTAAAATGCTTCTAAGATTAATATTTAAGATTAAAAGGTCAGAGGTGGCACAAGTGAAAGAAGAAGTGTCTACAATGGAAGTGTTTGGTTGCTGAAAAGGGGGTTTGAGCTTTGGTCAAGGCCAGGATTTAGATAAATAGGCCCTCACTACTTAATCTCAGTGGGGATAAGTAAGATGGTATGTGTTACTTTTATGGTCAGCTTGGAGCCTTTGTGTAGGGTAAGTGTAGGTTTTTGAGTGGGAGGATATTTTAGTGTGGATGGATAGATGTATTTGCTATTGAAAAGATATGCTGATGTAGGTACTTAGACATGATCGTGGAAGATAACTACAGCTAGTGGATGTGTATATGTGAGAGATGTTGAGATGGCAAAAGGAGGTCAGGTAGTATAATGATGTGAGAAGTCGGGTTAAAAGACCTGGGAGTGGTAGCATTATAAGCTAGAAGGGAGATACAAGTACAGTGTATGGGTTAGTTGAAGTTAAGCTAGAAGTGCAGTATTTGTGTGTCGTTGAATGTATGTGTAGGGAACACTTTGAGGAGACAGAAGACAGGCTGAGGATCAACACAGAGTAAAGGTGTTTTCAGAGGGAGTGGTTTATGAGTGTTATGCTGTGAGTTGTTGTTGGGTGATGGGCTGGATGTGAATGGTTGAAAGAGTAGGGGGTGTGGGATGTTTGAGTATAAGGCTAAGGAAAGTGGGGATGGGTAGGAATGGGGGTACTGTAGAGGAGCACAGTGAACCTGAGCGAAGCGAACAGTGAACGGAGCAGGATGAGCCAGTTCCGAGACACAGAGTATCAGAAAAACAAACAACAACTTGCTCTAGGTATTATAGAGAGGGCTACTGAAATTTAAGTGGTGAGTCTGCTATATTTAATGTCTAAATTCAGTGTAGAGCTACAAATAAGCAGTTAAGCAGATGATAATAATATATTATGCCAATGCTGATAGCTGGAACTGCAGACTGATAACGTTGTCCTAAAGTTGATTCATGTAACAGATTAGATAGAGAACTCAACCTGCTTACAGGCTGAAAGTAAGAGAAGGGCAGGCTGAGGGAAACTATCCATCCTAGCAAGGTGTGCACACCAAGGAAAAACTGAACACGTGTTGATTTTGGACAGAACTTATGCAGTATTATTACACATACGTTATAAAGCCAACAGGGGAGGTATCTGTTATGCAAGATTTTCTTGTGATCACGGTAGGTCTCACACGCTGGAGTTTCCTTTACAGTTTAGGACCTCATGCATTATGCAGCTGCAGGTCCAATAGTATAGAAGTAGGCACTGTGGGGGATAACCGAAGCTCGTGCAGTAGACAGGGTGATGGCAGGCACACCTCACATGGAGGGACAGGTAGATGTCCCTCGACACTTGGATTATGATTATGATATATTATATTTAGATAATCATTATATCATTATCAACCAATGACCTGTTTCTAGCATATTAGGCATCCTCTGACTCATTACTGATGGACTTACTTCACATCCACAAACCAGATTGTTTCAAAAATACTCAGTCTGGAGAAGTAAACCTCTTCTGCAAAATGAACAAAATGGTTTGGAGAGCAATCTTTCAGAGGATACAACTGATCTAGAACAGATTCCCCATCCACGTAAAACAAAGCTGATTCCTGACCACATTGAAGCATAACTTGAATCAATGGATAGAAAATTTCCCACAGAACTCACCTCTGTACTACTAATGGACAGAGGCAGCTCCTACATGTTTTATGCAAATGCATGCACTCCCCAAATATCTGTTTTGCGCTACTAATTATCACTAGAGTAATATGGAAATACAGATCTTGGAAAGGGTTAGGTGAATCCAAGCTTCAGTAGGACAGGTTCATTTTAAGTACCAAGTGCTATATTTGACTGGGCTTAAAATGGCCCACATGGGCAGATGGCCTAATGCTAACCTGTGTATCTATGAACCTGTAAAAAATGTGTTGCAATTCATAGTTCTTTTTTTGGCCATAAATTCTGAGACAAAGTTTTTGAGATACGGATTAAGTCTACACAGTTCCAAGCACATTTGTCTCCAGTTCTCAGGCTCATGCTGAGTCCATGTTTGTGTGCCTCCCAGCACAGCACTTCCTCTCTTTTCCAGAACAGAGTCCCTGTTTGTGTGCCTCCCAACACAGCATTTCGTCTCTTTTCCAGACAGGCCATCCCTCTTTTCCCTTCCTGTCTCTCTCTCCCTCCTATAAGGAGGAGTGTGACCTTTTCCTCTTAATGCAGGTGTGGATCCTCCTTCAAGACCTTATCAGAGCTGTAGCTCCAAACACTGTATAGCATTTGCTGCTCTTCTCAGTTCAGACCCATGGGGATGGGCTTCACTGGCCAGCCAGATTTCCCTTCCATTGGCCCTCTGATTCCTTGGGAACAGATAAAGCACCTGTTATCACCTAACACTAAGCAGAGTGTTCAGGGTCATAAACTCCCTTTCTATGTTCGTTATTGCAGCTTTTAGCCCTCAGGTGCTTTGCTTCCTTTCTTGCACTGGGATATATTTAGCTTAGTGCATTCATTTTCTGATGCCCAGTTTTTCCGTGGTGTTGTATGGCTTCCTCTTATGCTGCGTCTGTCCATTACATATACTGCAAATTACCTTTGGATGTAGATCTTGTCTGTTTTTATTTTTGTGTTCATTTGCACTGCCTGGCTTTTTTTTGTTTTTATATCTTCCACATCTCTTTTTTTTTACCCATGCTGTGCCTGAAAATGGTCATTCTTGATCAGTGCATTGGTAAGTATATTTAAATAAAACAAAATAAAATCTATGCACCTAATTGTCATGTATGCTAAGTGGACACCATATGGTAGCCTACATATATCCAGTGAACACATTATACTTCTGCTTGGGACAGACATGGACAGTGAGCCCTTGACCTTTTACAGCAGCTGCCTTTATCACATTATACTTCTGCTTGGGACAGACATGGACAGTGAGCCCTTGACCTTTTACAGCAGCTGCCTTTATCACATTATACTTCTGCTTGGGACAGACATGGACAGTGATGGACAGTGAGCCCTTGACCTTTTACAGCAGCTGCCTTTATCACATTATACTTCTGCTTGGGACAGACATGGACAGTGATGGACAGTGAGCCCTTGACCTTTTACAGCAGCTGCCTTTATCACATTATACTTCTGTTTGGGACAGACATGGACAGTGAGCCCTTGACCTTTTACATCAGCTGCCTTTATCACATTATACTTCTGCTTGGGACAGACATGGACAGTGATGGACAGTGAGCCCTTGACCTTTTACAGCAGCTGCCTTTATCACATTATACTTCTGCTTGGGACAGACATGGACAGTGAGCCCTTGACCTTTTACAGTAGCTGCCTTTATCACATTATACTTCTGCTTGGGACAGACATGGACAGTGAGCCCTTGACCTTTTACAGCAGCTGCCTTTATCACATTATACTTCTGCTTGGGACAGACATGGACAGTGATGGACAGTGAGCCCTTGACCTTTTACAGCAGCTGCCTTTATCACATTATACTTCTGCTTGGGACAGACATGGACAGACATGGACAGTGAGCCCTTGACCTTTTACAGCAGCTGCCTTTATCACATTATACTTCTGCTTGGGACAGACATGGACAGTGATGGACAGTGAGCCCTTGACCTTTTACAGCAGCTGCCTTTATTACATTATACTTCTGTTTGGGACAGACATGGACAGTGATGGACAGCGTGCCCTTGACCTTTTACACCATCTGCCTTTATCACATTATACTTCTGCTTGGGACAGACATGGACAGTGATGGACAGTGAGCCCTTGACCTTTACAGCAGCTGCCTTTATCACATTATACTTCTGCTTGGGACAGACATGGACATGGACAGTGAGCCCTTGACCTTTTACAGCAGCTGCCTTTATCACATTATACTTCTGCTTGGGACAGACATGGACAGTGAGCCCTTGACCTTTTACAGTAGCTGCCTTTATCACATTATACTTCTGCTTGGGACAGACATGGACAGTGAGCCCTTGACCTTTACAGCAGCTGCCTTTATCACATTATACTTCTGCTTGGGACAGACATGGACAGTGATGGACAGTGAGCCCTTGACCTTTTACAGCAGCTGCCTTTATCACATTATACTTCTGCTTGGGACAGACATGGACAGACATGGACAGTGAGCCCTTGACCTTTTACAGCAGCTGCCTTTATCACATTATACTTCTGCTTGGGACAGACATGGACAGTGATGGACAGTGAGCCCTTGACCTTTACAGCAGCTGCCTTTATCACATTATACTTCTGCTTGGGACAGACATGGACAGTGATGGACAGTGAGCCCTTGACCTTTTACAGCAGCTGCCTTTATCACATTATACTTCTGCTTGGGACAGACATGGACAGTGAGCCCTTGACCTTTACAGCAGCTGCCTTTATCACATTATACTTCTGCTTGGGACAGACATGGACAGTGAGCCCTTGACCTTTACAGCAGCTGCCTTTATCACATTATACTTCTGCTTGGGACAGACATGGACAGTGATGGACAGTGAGCCCTTGACCTTTACAGCAGCTGCCTTTATCACATTATACTTCTGCTTGGGACAGACATGGACAGTGAGCCCTTGACCTTTTACAGCAGCTGCCTTTATCACATTATACTTCTGCTTGGGACAGACATGGACAGTGAGCCCTTGGCCTTTACAGCAGCTGCCTTTATCACATTATACTTCTGCTTGGGACAGACATGGACAGTGATGGACAGTGAGCCCTTGACCTTTTACAGCAGCTGCCTTTATCACATTATACTTCTGCTTGGGACAGACATGGACAGTGAGCCCTTGACCTTTTAAAGCAGCTGCCTTTATCACATTATACTTCTGCTTGGGACAGACATGGACAGTGAGCCCTTGACCTTTTACAGCAGCTGCCTTTATCACATTATACTTCTGCTTGGGACAGACATGGACAGTGAGACCTTGACCTTTTACAGCAGCTGCCTTTATCACATTATACTTCTGCTTGGGACAGACATGGACAGTGAGCCCTTGACCTTTTACATCAGCTGCCTTTATCACATTATACTTCTGCTTGGGACAGACATGGACAGTGATGGACAGTGAGCCCTTGACCTTTTACAGCAGCTGCCTTTATCACATTATACTTCTGCTTGGGACAGACATGGACAGTGATGGACAGTGAGCCCTTAACCTTTTACAGCAGCTGCCTTTATCACATTATACTTCTGCTTGGGACAGACATGGACAGTGAGCCCTTGACCTTTTACAGCAGCTGCCTTTATCACATTATACTTCTGTTTGGGACAGACATGGACAGTGAGCCCTTGACCTTTTACAGCAGCTGCCTTTATCACATTATACTTCTGCTTAGGACAGACATGGACAGTGAGCCCTTGACCTTTTACAGCAGCTGCCTTTATCACATTATACTTCTGCTTGGGGCAGACATGGACAGTGATGGACAGTGAGCCCTTGACCTTTTACAGCAGCTGCCTTTATCACATTATACTTCTGCTTGGGACAGACATGGACAGTGATGGACAGTGAGCCCTTGACCTTTTACAGCAGCTGCCTTTATCACATTATACTTCTGCTTGGGACAGACATGGACAGTGAGCCCTTGACCTTTTACAGCAGCTGCCTTTATCACATTATACTTCTGCTTGGGACAGACATGGACAGTGAGCCCTTGACCTTTTACAGCAGCTGCCTTTATCACATTATACTTCTGCTTGGGACAGACATGGACAGTGAGCCCTTGACCTTTTACAGCAGCTGCCTTTATCACATTATACTTCTGCTTGGGACAGACATGGACAGTGAGCCCTTGACCTTTTACAGCAGCTGCCTTTATCACATTATACTTCTGCTTGGGACAGACATGGACAGACATGGACAGTGAGCCCTTGACCTTTTACAGCAGCTGCCTTTATCACATTATACTTCTGCTTGGGACAGACATGGACAGTGAGCCCTTGACCTTTTACAGCAGCTGCCTTTATCACATTATACTTCTGCTTGGGACAGACATGGACAGTGAGCCCTTGACCTTTACAGCAGCTGCCTTTATCACATTATACTTCTGCTTGGGACAGACATGGACAGTGAGCCCTTGACCTTTACAGCAGCTGCCTTTATCACATTATACTTCTGCTTGGGACAGACATGGACAGTGAGCCCTTGACCTTTTACAGCAGCTGCCTTTATCACATTATACTTCTGTTTGGGACAGACATGGACAGTGAGCCCTTGACCTTTTACAGTAGCTGCCTTTATCACATTATACTTCTGCTTGGGACAGACATGGACAGTGAGCCCTTGACCTTTTACAGCAGCTGCCTGTATCACATTATACTTCTGCTTGGGACAGACATGGACAGTGAGCCCTTGACCTTTTACAGCAGCTGCCTTTATCACATTATACTTCTGCTTGGGACAGACATGGACAGTGAGCCCTTGACCTTTACAGCAGCTGCCTTTATCACATTATACTTCTGCTTGGGACAGACATGGACAGTGATGGACAGTGAGCCCTTGACCTTTACAGCAGCTGCCTTTATCACATTATACTTCTGCTTGGGACAGACATGGACAGTGAGCCCTTGACCTTTTACAGCAGCTGCCTTTATCACATTATACTTCTGCTTGGGACAGACATGGACAGTGATGGACAGTGAGCCCTTGACCTTTACAGCAGCTGCCTTTATCACATTATACTTCTGCTTGGGACAGACATGGACAGTGATGGACAGTGAGCCCTTGACCTTTACAGCAGCTGCCTTTATCACATTATACTTCTGCTTGGGACAGACATGGACAGTGATGGACAGTGAGCCCTTGACCTTTACAGCAGCTGCCTTTATCACATTATACTTCTGCTTGGGACAGACATGGACAGTGATGGACAGTGAGCCCTTGACCTTTACAGCAGCTGCCTTTATCACATTATACTTCTGCTTGGGACAGACATGGACAGTGAGCCCTTGACCTTTACAGCAGCTGCCTTTATCACATTATACTTCTGCTTGGGACAGACATGGACAGTGAGCCCTTGACCTTTACAGCAGCTGCCTTTATCACATTATACTTCTGCTTGGGACAGACATGGACAGTGAGCCCTTGACCTTTTACAGCAGCTGCCTTTATCACATTATACTTCTGCTTGGGACAGACATGGACAGTGAGCCCTTGACCTTTTACAGCAGCTGCCTTTATCACATTATACTTCTGCTTGGGACAGACATGGACAGTGAGCCCTTGACCTTTACAGCAGCTGCCTTTATCACATTATACTTCTGCTTGGGACAGACATGGACAGTGAGCCCTTGACCTTTACAGCAGCTGCCTTTATCACATTATACTTCTGCTTGGGACAGACATGGACAGACATGGACAGTGAGCCCTTGACCTTTTACAGCAGCTGCCTTTATCACATTATACTTCTGCTTGGGACAGACATGGACAGTGAGCCCTTGACCTTTTACAGCAGCTGCCTTTATCACATTATACTTCTGCTTGGGACAGACATGGACAGTGAGCCCTTGAACCTCTACAGCAGCTGCCTTTCTCACATTATACTTCTGCTTGGGACAGACATGGACAGTGAGCCCTTGACCTTTACAGCAGCTGCCTTTATCACATTATACTTCTGTTTGGGACAGACATGGACAGTGAGCCCTTGACCTTTTACAGTAGCTGCCTTTATCACATTATACTTCTGCTTGGGACAGACATGGACAGTGAGCCCTTGACCTTTACAGCAGCTGCCTGTATCACATTATACTTCTGCTTGGGACAGACATGGACAGTGAGCCCTTGACCTTTACAGCAGCTGCCTTTATCACATTATACTTCTGCTTGGGACAGACATGGACAGTGAGCCCTTGACCTTTTCCAGTAGCTGCCTTTATCACATTATACTTCTGCTTGGGACAGACATGGACAGTGATGGACAGTGAGCCCTTGACCTTTTACAGCAGCTGCCTTTATCACATTATACTTCTGCTTGGGACAGACATGGACAGTGAGCCCTTGACCTTTACAGCAGCTGCCTTTATCACATTATACTTCTGCTTGGGACAGACATGGACAGTGATGGACAGTGAGCCCTTGACCTTTACAGCAGCTGCCTTTATCACATTATACTTCTGCTTGGGACAGACATGGACAGTGATGGACAGTGAGCCCTTGACCTTTTACAGCAGCTGCCTTTATCACATTATACTTCTGCTTGGGACAGACATGGACAGTGATGGACAGTGAGCCCTTGACCTTTTACAGCAGCTGCCTTTATCACATTATACTTCTGCTTGGGACAGACATGGACAGTGATGGACAGTGAGCCCTTGACCTTTTACAGCAGCTGCCTTTATCACATTATACTTCTGCTTGGGACAGACATGGACAGTGAGCCCTTGACCTTTTACAGCAGCTGCCTTTATCACATTATACTTCTGCTTGGGACAGACATGGACAGTGAACCCTTGACCTTTTACAGCAGCTGCCTTTATCACATTATACTTCTGCTTGGGACAGACATGGATAGTGAGCCCTTGACCTTTTACAGCAGCTGCCTTTATCACATTATACTTCTGCTTGGGACAGACATGGACAGACATGGACAGTGAGCCCTTGACCTTTTACAGCAGCTGCCTTTATCACATTATACTTCTGCTTGGGACAGACATGGACAGTGATGGACAGTGAGCCCTTGACCTTTTACAGCAGCTGCCTTTATCACATTATACTTCTACTTCTGCTTGGGACAGACATGGACAGTGAGCCCTTGACCTTTTACAGCAGCTGCCTTTATCACATTATACTTCTGCTTGGGACAGACATGGACAGTGAGCCCTTGACCTTTTACAGTAGCTGCCTTTATCACATTATACTTCTGCTTGGGACAGACATGGACAGTGAGCCCTTGACCTTTTACAGCAGCTGCCTTTATCACATTATACTTCTGCTTGGGACAGACATGGACAGTGATGGACAGTGAGCCCTTGACCTTTTACAGCAGCTGCCTTTATCACATTATACTTCTGTTTGGGACAGACATGGACAGTGAGCCCTTGACCTTTTACAGCAGCTGCCTTTATCACATTATACTTCTGCTTGGGACAGACATGGACAGTGATGGACAGTGAGCCCTTGACCTTTTACAGCAGCTGCCTCTATCACATTATACTTCTGCTTGGGACAGACATGGACAGTGAGCCCTTGACCTTTTACAGCAGCTGCCTTTATCACATTATACTTCTGCTTGGGACAGACATGGACAGTGATGGACAGTGAGCCCTTGACCTTTTACATCAGCTGCCTTTATCACATTATACTTCTGCTTGGGACAGACATGGACAGTGATGGTCAGTGAGCCCTTGACCTTTTACAGCAGCTGCCTTTATCACATTATACTTCTGCTTGGGACAGACATGGACAGTGATGGACAGTGAGCCCTTGACCTTTTACAGCAGCTGCCTTTATCACATTATACTTCTGCTTGGGACAGACATGGACAGTGAGCCCTTGACCTTTTACAGTAGCTGCCTTTATCACTTTATACTTCTGCTTGGGACAGACATGGACAGTGAGCCCTTGACCTTTTACAGCAGCTGCCTTTATCACATTATACTTCTGCTTGGGACAGACATGGACAGTGAGCCCTTGACCTTTACAGCAGCTGCCTTTATCACATTATACTTCTGCTTGGGACAGACATGGACAGTGAGCCCTTGACCTTTTACAGCAGCTGCCTTTATCACATTATACTTCTGCTTGGGACAGACATGGACAGTGAGCCATTGACCTTTTACAGCAGCTGCCTTTATCACATTATACTTCTGCTTGGGACAGACATGGACAGTGAGCCCTTGACCTTTTACAGCAGCTGCCTTTATCACATTATACTTCTGCTTGGGACAGACATGGACAGTGAGCCCTTGACCTTTTACAGCAGCTGCCTTTATCACATTATACTTCTGTTTGGGACAGACATGGACAGTGAGCCCTTGACCTTTTACAGCAGCTGCCTTTATAACATTATACTTCTGCTTGGGACAGACATGGACAGTGAGCCCTTGACCTTTTACAGCAGCTGCCTTTATCACATTATACTTCTGCTTGGGACAGACATGGACAGTGATGGACAGTGTGCCCTTGACCTTTTACAGCAGCTGCCTTTATCACATTATACTTCTGCTTGGAACAGACATGGACAGTGAGCCCTTGACCTTTTACAGCAGCTGCCTTTATCTCATTATACTTCTGCTTGGGACAGACATGGACAGTGAGCCCTTGACCTTTTACAGCAGCTGCCTTTATCACATTATACTTCTGCTTGGGACAGACATGGACAGTGAGCCCTTGACCTTTACAGCAGCTGCCTTTATCACATTATACTTCTGCTTGGGACAGACATGGACAGTGAGCCCTTGACCTTTACAGCAGCTGCCTTTATCACATTATACTTCTGCTTGGAACAGACATGGACAGTGAGCCCTTGACCTTTTACAGCAGCTGCCTTTATCACATTATACTTCTGCTTGGGACAGACATGGACAGTGAGCCCTTGACCTTTACAGCAGCTGCCTTTATCACATTATACTTCTGCTTCGGACAGACATGGACAGTGAGCCCTTGACCTTTACAGCAGCTGCCTTTATCACATTATACTTCTGCTTGGGACAGACATGGACAGTGAGCCCTTGACCTTTTACAGCAGCTGCCTTTATCACATTATACTTCTGCTTGGAACAGACATGGACAGTGAGCCCTTGACCTTTTACAGCAGCTGCCTTTATCACATTATACTTCTGCTTGGGACAGACATGGACAGTGAGCCCTTGACCTTTGCCAGCAGCTGCCTTTATCACATTATACTTCTGCTTGGGACAGACATGGACAGTGAGCCCTTGACCTTTTACAGCAGCTGCCTTTATCACATTATACTTCTGCTTGGGACATACATGGACAGTGAGCCCTTGACCTTTTACAGCAGCTGCCTTTATCACATTATACTTCTGCTTGGGACAGACATGGACAGTGAGCCCTTGACCTTTTACAGCAGCTGCCTTTATCACATTATACTTCTGCTTGGGACAGATATGGACAGTGATGGACAGTGAGCCCTTGACCTTTTACAGTAGCTGCCTTTATCACATTATACTTCTGCTTGGGACAGACATGGACAGTGAGCCCTTGACCTTTTACAGCAGCTGCCTTTATCACATTATACTTCTGCTTGGGACAGACATGGACAGTGATGGACAGTGAGCCCTTGACCTTTTACAGCAGCTGCCTTTATCACATTATACTTCTATTTGGGACAGGCATGGACAGTGAGCCCTTGACCTTTTACAGCAGCTGCCTTTATCACATTATACTTCTGCTTGGGACAGACATGGACAGTGATGGACAGTGAGCCCTTGACCTTTTACAGCAGCTGCCTTTATCACATTATACTTCTGCTTGGGACAGACATGGACAGTGATGGACAGTGAGCCCTTGACCTTTTACAGTAGCTGCCTTTATCACATTATACTTCTGCTTGGGACAGACATGGACAGTGATGGACAGTGAGCCCTTGACCTTTTACAACAGCTGCCTTTATCACATTATACTTCTGCTTGGGACAGACATGGACAGTGAGCCCTTGACCTTTTACAGCAGCTGCCTTTATTAAGTCCTATGACTGATGAAGTGACATGTCAAAAGGAGACAGTGGGAAAGGCAGTCTGTGGCAGAATGCAATATCCTTACATCTGAAAATAAATTTAGATAGCTTAGAAATATTGACTGTTACACAGTGTTGACGGATACCAGACGTTAATACTGTGACAAAGTGGTATTGCTTATTAGAATTCCAACCTTAAAATGGCAAAACAACAAATGAAGGCACTGTTCTTTAGCAGATGTCTTTTATTTACTTAAGCACATTAGGAATTACTATGTGTAATTAACAACTTCTTACAAATTAAGCTGCAAAATGATTTTCAGGGCTTATAAAATCCAGCTATTAACTTCCTTGAGTAATTAGCGAAATGTGTTTCTTATTTGCATGCAGATGATAATTAACTAAATTGACTATATCCATTTGTGCAAGCATATAAGTAGATTGTGTCTCTCTAAAATCACTCACAATTTTAAATAAGTTCTTCATATTAACTTGCAAAGAACACATTCATCTAATGGATAATAATGCATGGTGACTTACTTCTATTTCTGTTTATATAAAGGATGCAAACTGTGAGGTACATTACAGGTCTCCCATTAATAAGTTCCAGTGCACAGCAACATCCACCTTTCATATGAAAATTACATTTTTCAGGTTTCATAAATATGTCATTTAATAAAACCTTACATATAATGCATTAGATGATTCATTTGCAAGCATGTTTTTAGTATTTATTTAATGCATAATAGATGTGTCTGATGGAAACAGTGATATGCTATCTTGCCTGGAGTTTAGACTTACCCGGGGAAGTAAGGGATGCATGCACTCAGGCAAACTAGCATTCTTTGTCACAGTTAATTGCCATGGAGACTGCTTTTATCTTTGTTTTATTATTGCATTTGGATAGATCAGCAGGCAATTCCATCACTCTTCCATGAATGGTGCTACCACTCATGCCACTACCAGACAAGACAGACAATGAGCATGAAGTAAAAGATACGACATTCACGTAACGAAGATACGACATTCACGCAATGGAGATATGACATTCAAGCAACGAAGATACAACATTCACACAATGGTCACCATCTAATTATTCTGAGTCTTGCAGCCCGACAGTCACCATCTAATTATTCTTAGTCTTATAGCCCGACAGTCACCATCTAAGTATTCTGAATCTTATAGCCCGACAGTCACCATCTAAGTATTCTGAGTCTTACAGCCCGACAGTTGCACATCTAATTATTCTTAGTTTTACAACCCAATGGTTACACATCTAATTATTGCTAGTCTTACAGTCCGATGGTTACACATCTAATAATTCCTAGTCTTACAGCCCGATGGTCACATATCTAATAATTTTTAGTCTTACAGCCCTATGGCCACACATCTAATTATTTTTAGTCTTTCGGCCTTGTGGTCAGATATCAAATTATTCTTAGTCTTACAGCCCGACGGTCACACATCTAATTATTCTTATTAGTAATACAGCCCGACGGTCATGCATCTAATTATTCTTATTAGTCTTAAAGCCTGATGGTCACACATCTAATTATTCTTATTTGTCTTACGGCCCAACAGTCACACATCTAATTATTCCTAGTCTTACAGCCCGATGGTCACACATCTAATTATTGTTAGTCTTACGGCCCAATGGTCACCATCTAATTATTGTTAGTTTTACAGCCTGACAGTCACACATCTAATTATTCTTATTAGTCTTATAGCCCGACGGTCACACATCTAATAATTCTTAGTCTTACAACTCGATGGTCACCATCTAATTATTCTTAGTCTTATAGCCTGATGGTTACCAGTTTTACAGCCCAATGGTCACACATCTAATTATTTTTAGTCTTACGGCCTTGCACTCACATATCAAATTATTCTTAGTCTTACAGCCCGATGGTCACCATCTAATTATTCTTAGTCTTACGGCCCAATGGTCACCATCTAATTATTGTTAGTCTTACAGACACACAAAAATTTAAATAACCCCCCCGGGTAGACCTATAGTGTCTGGTCATGGGTCCTTAACCGAACCACTGTCCGCTTTAACAGAATATCTGAAACCACTATTGTCCATGGTACGATCACGAATTCAAGACACGACCCAATTTCTAAATATTCTTGAAGATTCTCAACTGGAGGAAAATTGGCTTTTGTGTACGTTAGATGTAACATCTCTATACACAAGTATACCACATTCGGCAGGTATTCAAGCTGTAACATACTGGCTTACAGAAGCAAAATTATATTCCACTGGATTCAACAATTTCCTCATTCAACTCACCAAATTTGTTTTACAAAAAAATATATTCTACTTTGAAGGGATACCATTTTGGCAAATTAAGGGTACAGCGATGGGAGCTTCTTTTGCCCCAATTTATGCTGATCTCTTCATGGGATATTTGGAACTACATCTTATTTATGACAACCAGCGAAACATCTTTTTGGAACATATGGATTTATGGCGGAGATATCTAGATGACTGTTGGTTGGTGTGGCGAGGTAGCCGAGAGGTCCTCACCAAGTTTGTGGCATATCTCAACAAAAACCCATGGGATATTGAATTTACCATCAACATTGGATACACAGAAATTGTGTTTTTGGATGTATTGATTAATAGACTGGAAGATCATACCTTGTCAACAACAAAACATCGGAAATTTCCACAATACAACACCATTCTACATGCAACAAGTTCCCATCCCTGCCATATTATCACCAATATTCCAAAATCACAATATATAAGGCTTAAAAGGATTTGTTCATCCGATATGGAATATTACAAAAAAACTTGTGAATTAACTGCCAGATTTACAGACAGAGGATATAATATCAACCGACTCAACAACACAGTTGCACAAATTGACAAAAAAAGACGTGGGGAGTTACTTCAATACAATAAATCTATGGAAGGGGTTCAGTCTGCTAAACAACCAATCAGGCTGATTACTACATATGGTAATAACACCAAATGGTTCAGAAATATTGTTGAAAAACATTGGGGAACCCTACAGTCTAATTCCTTTCTTAGGGATATTCTTCCAGAAAATTGTTCATTTTCATATCGAAGAGGACGAAATATTCAGTCTAATTTTGCACATTACAAACGCCGCCTTCCTGGTATACAACACCAAACCACTTTATTTGGAGATACATTGGTTGGCTGTTATCCATGTGGACACTGCAGTTTATGTCAACATATTTGCAAAACAAAAGAATTTACGAGCAAAAATACACCAAAAATTTTTAAGATCAAAATCTTTGGAAACTGCAGTTCGGACTGGGTGACATATTTGGCACAATGTTCTTGCTCTGCTTTTTACGTAGGTCAGACCTCTAGACCTATGAGGATCAGAATTAGTGAACATTTAAGCGCCATTCGAAATAGGCGCATAACCAACGTACTATATAAACACACTAGACAACATACTACAGCTTCATTTCAGTTCACTATAATTGACAGAATACAATCACACAGGAATTTCAAAATGGGTTGGCACAATAGATTAAATAATATGGAAGAAAGATGGATTACCACACTTGGGGCCCTTTTTAAACCCAGACTCAATGAATATCATGTACAGGAAGGATAAATGGTATTAAAGGTGATATTCCAAGTGGAATAATATTGATCTAAACTTAATATGTTATTTAAGATATAGTATTATTATCATAATTTGTAATATCTATCATTATTCCTTATTTTTTGCATCTTTCCATGCTGTACATTGGATATACAATATGTCATTCAACAGATGTACCCTTAAAAGTTTAAAATTGTTGAATAATTTACAAAAATTTTTATTCACAACATATAATTAATATTACCCACATTTGGTTTAATATGGTTGTTATCAATAGATTTCACCATACAAATATGCATAAAATATAGATTGATTACAAAAATAACATTGAAGTTATATTTTGTTGCAGGCAAAAGGTTTATTTTGGGTTATTATGGTGAATTCATTTGTAACATATGGAGTTTATGTGTTTAGCTTAACTGTCAGTAATAAAGAATGAATGTGGAACATACCACTTTAAGAGGACAGTATAAATTGTTAGCTGAATGCATTATGGACTGTAACTAAATTGTTTGGATTAGACACATTGAGAAAGGCATTGTTGGCCGAAACCGGTATGTGCACTATGTATTAGGTTGTTGTTACAATCTAATTAAATATATTTTAACTGCTGCCTCTGAGTGCTGGTCCTCCTTTTTTCTGTTTCATAATTCCATCACTCTTCCATGAATGGTGCTACCACTCATGCCACTACCAGACAAGACAGACAATGAGCATGAAGTAAAAGATACGACATTCACGTAACGAAGATACGACATTCACGCAATGGAGATATGACATTCAAGCAACGAAGATACAACATTCACACAATGGTCACCATCTAATTATTCTGAGTCTTGCAGCCCGACAGTCACCATCTAATTATTCTTAGTCTTATAGCCCGACAGTCACCATCTAAGTATTCTGAATCTTATAGCCCGACAGTCACCATCTAAGTATTCTGAGTCTTACAGCCCGACAGTTGCACATCTAATTATTCTTAGTTTTACAACCCAATGGTTACACATCTAATTATTGCTAGTCTTACAGTCCGATGGTTACACATCTAATAATTCCTAGTCTTACAGCCCGATGGTCACATATCTAATAATTTTTAGTCTTACAGCCCTATGGCCACACATCTAATTATTTTTAGTCTTTCGGCCTTGTGGTCAGATATCAAATTATTCTTAGTCTTACAGCCCGACGGTCACACATCTAATTATTCTTATTAGTAATACAGCCCGACGGTCATGCATCTATTTATTCTTATTAGTCTTAAAGCCTGATGGTCACACATCTAATTATTCTTATTTGTCTTACGGCCCAACAGTCACACATCTAATTATTGTTAGTCTTACGGCCCAATGGTCACCATCTAATTATTGTTAGTTTTACAGCCTGACAGTCACACATCTAATTATTCTTATTAGTCTTATAGCCCGACGGTCACACATCTAATAATTCTTAGTCTTACAACTCGATGGTCACCATCTAATTATTCTTAGTCTTATAGCCTGATGGTTACCAGTTTTACAGCCCAATGGTCACACATCTAATTATTTTTAGTCTTACGGCCTTGCAGTCACATATCAAATTATTCTTAGTCTTACAGCCCGATGGTCACCATCTAATTATTCTTAGTCTTACGGCCCAATGGTCACCATCTAATTATTGTTAGTCTTACAGCCTGACAGTCACACATCTAATTATTCTTATTAGTCTTACAGCCCGACGGTCACACATCTAATTATTCTTATTAGTCTTACAGCCCGACGGTCACACATCTAGTTATTATTAACCAAAAAGACAGCTGTAGGTATGAAGCTTTCACTACATTTTGTTACACATCTAGTTATTCTTATTAGTCTTACAGCCCGACAGTCACACATCTAATTATTCTTAGTCTTATGCTTTTTTTTTTTTTTTTTTTGCAACAACTCTAGAAGCATTTTAAAAAATAATTTAGAAGGAAGTCTTTAGGGTAACTCATCTTAAAATCTGAGACAGAGGAAAATTTTGTGTAGAAATGCTGTCAACAATAAGCAAACTATAATTGTCTGAAATACAATGCTACTGTAAAATCTGGGTCTATGTCAAAAAATCAAATGGACACACTGTCGAACGTCATGTCATTGACAATGCAGGCTGTCAAACCTCCTCGTGGGGGACTGCACCTCCCACTAATTATACAGAACAACTCACACTGCAGTGGAGAAAAGGGCACATTTTCTGACCCTACCATAACATGATCTCAGTCAGAATGGTTTGAAAGCCTGCATTGTCAACGAGCTGTTACATTCGTCAGTGTGGCCATTTGATTATGTGATATAGACCCGTAAATCTCACACCCACATTAGCAAGGGGAAACATGCACACACTGCTATTTTACATGCAAAGGACCCCCCCCCCAATAGCACTAGGTCAGACATTGGTGCTAACACATTATAGACTAACTGTTAAATTAAGGGACAATGGTTGTTCTTGTAATCTTAATTGCGCATTCGTTTCTAACATAGCTGACATTTGCTGAACTGCTGGTCAGAGGACACTTGATTTGGGAAAGTCTAGTTAAATGCTAAAACAATGATATAATAACAAACATAAATAGCTGACTAGAAAAATGATATATATAAAATGAACAGGGCGAGCTATGCAAAAGAGAGAGTGTGAGAAAGAGAGACGTGTTATGCTGAGCATGAGGGCAGGAATTTTGATCAGGGATTTTGGGATGACAGAGAATGCAGAGTCTGCAGATCAGTAGAAGCAAAGAATATGGGCCCAAAGGATGGGACTGACTAGTCAGCTGAGATAGGGCTGAGTTAGCCTGCAGAAGGGGAGGTAGCCGGGTTCAGTAGATGTGATGGATTGACTAGTCAGCTGAGATAGGGCAGAGTTAGCCTGCAGAAGGGGAGGTAGTTGGGTTCAGTAGATGTGATGGATTGACTAGTCAGCTGAGATTGGGCAGAGTTAGCCTGCAGAAGGGGAGGTAGTCGGGTTCAGTAGATGTGATGGGGTAAAAAAAGAGGAAGATCAGCAGAGGTCATTGGCGGAGAAAATGTGAGAAGTACTGTTAAGGAGTTGTGGCACGGAGCAGGGTGAAGGTGGGAAACTGGAAGATCAGTCATGAAACAGAAGAAGAGAACCAATAAGCCAGAATAATAAAGATGAATATAGCAGTGACAACTATTGAAAGAAAGACAGAATCAAAAGTAGCCCAGCATGAGCCAACACCACAGAACAATATCTCAAAAGACACTTAGCCTGTATGCTAATGACATGGTCATATACTGATCAGATCAGTGTCTCACACCAACATTCAATGGCATCTCTGGTCAGACTTACATGAGCTCTACCAATGATGCATAAACTACTATTCAACCCCACCAAAACCAAAGCTATCCTTTTCAGATCTCCACAGAATATTCACTAAGCACCCAAATTAAACTAGCTTTGACCTACAAACCATTCCATAGAAACAACCTCCACATTCAAATACCTAGGACTACAGCTTGATCAGTCACTAAACTTCCATTTCTACATAGACAAATTGAGAGCCAAAATAAACTTACTTCCCTTCTGGACCAAAAACAACTCCCCCATTCTATCCCAACCATCCAGAGTAGCCGCTGGAAAAGACGTTTTGCTTTCTCACCTTGAATATGGGGTCCCAACTTCTGCTTCTGCCTCCAAGAAAAACATTGCCTCACTCCAGACAATCTCTAACAGTATCTGTCAGTGCATATAGTACAAACTCTCTTCTCTTCAAGTATATTTATTTATTTAACATTTGTTTACCAGGAAAGTCCGACTTGGAATAAAGCCAATTTTCAGTGGAGGCCTGAGGAGAAATGCTCCAGATGCATGTTTTTGTAAAGTGGGAGGAAACCGGGTTACCTGGAAAAAAACCCACACAAATGCAGGGAGGACATGCAGACTCTACACAGAAGGCACTCCAATCAAGAATCAGACCAGAGAACCTCTTGCTGTAAGGCAACAACACTACCGCTATACCACTGAGCCATCAAAGTATAACTGTATCACCCAGAAAAACCCAAATGGCTATCCATAAAACAAATATCTAACATATTTTCAGAATCTCAACACTACAAACTACTCCAACTCCACACATTTACTCCCCTTGCAGCTATACTTCATGATAAAGCATCCTTATACAACCTAAGACGGTACTCACAAGCCACACTGACTCTTCTTATTGATAGAACTAAACCCAGAGCACTGCACATGCCCTGTAACACCAACTCTCATTACCCCTAGAACCAAACTATATAGCACTACACATGCTTTGTCACACCAACTCTCATTACCCCTAGAACCAAACCCCACAGCACTACACACACTCTGTCACACCAACTTTCATTATCTTTAGAACCAAATCCTACAGCACTGCACATATTTTCTCCTCTCAGACACCTACTCTTTGGTAAGCTCTCTCCTTCGTCATTAAGGAAATCAGTATGTATTCCAAATTCAGAATGCCACTAAAAAAGCACTTCTTCATCCAATCCAAATTCTCCTGCTTCAACACAGGATGGATCACCTAGCCTATCTCCTTTCTAAGTGTCTTCTTCTTTCTCAAGATTGACCCACTTTAGAAACTAATATATATTACACTCTGCTTGATTCTACATTGCACTGTTCTTGTTCACTACAATGTATATAAGCATTTTTTCCTATCTAATTAGTCTGAATTCCTCTCATATTACTTACATTTCTGTGTTTTTTGTTTGTGAAGTGTGTTTTATTTCAACTAGGCTGAGCCTGAAATTGGTTGTGATGTCCCACCTCTGGGCCAATAATCAAGGAACTTCAGTCCTTACCACTGGCACCTGTGGGGAATGTTCACTGTGAGGATAACGGGTGCACACACAGTATCTCTAGATGCAGCTGTCTGCATCAAGCACAATCAAACACAATTTCCCTTTAGAACACACTGGGGAACACAGTCAGTCCAGGGCTGCTTTCTCCCTCTTTCTCTAGACACCCAATAAGACTCCCTACTGGCATAGCTATAGAGTTGAGATCTCAGTTGAGTGTCCATGACAAGACCTCCAGCAAGCTTTCTGTCCAACCAGTGTTTTGTGTTCCTGCTCAAGTAGCTGACACACACACACACACACACACACACACACACACACACACACACACACACACACACACACACACGCACTTCTGCCCAGACCATAAGGTAGTTGCCACCACCATTAGACACTCCTGCCAACTACCTTAACTCCCCTATAAGGGCATCCAATATACTGAGGGAAATTAATATTAATACAAATGGTAGTTTGACCAAGAGCAAGGCTATTAGGAGTGACCCACACAGAGTCACCAAATGAATATGCAAATACTCTCAAAACTTAAATATCTCTACAAAGATCAGCCACAATGAAAGGTTTAAATATATTTAATAATAAATAATAAAAGAACAAGAAAATACTAAGTATATATTCACAGTGACATCAGAGTTCAAAATCACAGGAAATATTTAAAATAACATTAAAGGACAGACTCAGACAAACAAAGAAAAACAATGTCTAAGCTAAGCTTCACTATATTCCTGACTGAATCTAAGAGAATTACTATTCCCTACTTACTTAATAGAGAAAGGCATATGATATGGTGAATGGTCCTTCTTGTTGTCAGGCCCAAGACAGAATGCACTGTCTCACTGAGAGACTTCTCAAAATAATATCTAAAATATTATTTCTGGGATATCTTGCAGAATGATATCACGTCTGGTCATATGACTTCTAGTTCCTATGCAAACCCCCATTGCTGGAAGCTGGCAGGATTTAGCACCTACTTGTAAAAATACACACACAAGGGCTTTAGCTCAGATTTGTGGCAGGTGCTGGTAGTCATAAAACAATTACATACCTCAAAGTAGTACTTCCAGAGTAGTAACTAAGTCACCCCAAAGACAATACAAAAAGCTTACAAGTACTGACTTTGTGCCTTTGGCTGAATTGAAACCTGTGAGATAGCACCTTTATGGCCTAGCCAGTAAAGTGATTTAACTTCATATATATTTTAAAGTTTGCTGGACTGAGGTTAACATCCTGTCTGCCAGTTTCTTCTGTTAAAACGGTTACATTTGAACAGTTACAATAGTGCATGTACATTAACTTTCTCAACAGTAGGGCACACTGTGGATACATTTCAAGCACAAGCACTTTACAAATACCCTTTCAACACAAACATCTGTACAAATAAGTTTGATATACACATAATATACAGCTCTAATACATTTGTAACATAAGCATCCTATAAATCACAAATAACATATAATTATTTACAAACTTCCAGCTAGCTGTGCTGGCAGTACCTCCTGTTGTCACACCTCTCCCCACTTTGAAGACTCAAGCTAGTTTTTCAAGTGCCCTGCCACAAAAGGAAATACTGACAGCCCAGCTATCTGAAATTTTGTAAATAATTCTATTAATGAATATTGATATGATTCATACAGAAGTGTGTCTAAAGTACTGAGCTAAAATGTAACCGCAGCATGCCCTGCTGGATTAGAATAGAAATGTATATAAAATATTGTAATTGTGTAAATGTGTATGTTTTAACAGTACAAACTAGAACATTGAGGATTAACTTGCAAAACTTCAAGAAAATAAGTTGAAATTAAATTGTTTTATGATTGTGTTATAAGAATTCTCTCTCAGTTTCAGTTCAGTAGCCGGCATGATGTCTGGAGCTAGAAGTTTTTGTATTGTCTTGGACGAGAAGTAATTATTAGATTTGAGATGCAGAAGTGTTTTATTGCTTTATGACTTCCTAGCAGCTGCACAGATCTGAGCAAACATCTGAGAGATATGTATTTTTCACACAGATGTTACATTCTGTTAGATTCTGACAAAGGGGGTTTAGCTTGGGAACTAAATTCAGTGAAAAAGTTATGTCATCCAAGCTAACCCAGTAGTAATATCTGATATTAATTTAAGAACTTTCTCAGAGAGAGACTGGGCATTTTGTATCTTGTCGTTGACCTAGAAACAGCCATGCATCACAACCTTCTGCACTTGCCTTGCTGTAAGTATTTTTAGGGCATAGTAACTCTTTTAGATTCAGATAGGAATATAGTAAAGTATAGCTTAGATGTTTTCTTTATTTATTTGAGACTGTACTACAATGTTGTTTTAAGTATTTTCTGTGATTTTGAACTCTGATGTAACTGATTACTTACTGAGTATTGTCTTGTTCTTTTACTATTTATTTATTATTAAATATATTTAAACCCATCTTTGTGGCTGACATCTGTGAGACATATTTAAGCTCTTGGAGTACTTGCATATCTATTTGGTGACACTGTACACACCACTCCTAAATAGCCTTGCTCTTGGTCAGACTACCATTTGTATTATTAGTAACATTACACACTAAGTTTGGACACCCTGTGTTAAGGGCCTTAATGTAGCTAATAAGAGTTGGCTTGGGGCAGTTGGAACTACCTTATAGTATGGGCAGAAGGGGCATAGCTAACAAATCTGTGCCAGCCTTCCCCAGGTGTGTGTGTGTGTGTGTGTGTGTGTGTGTGTGTGTGTGTGTGTGTGTGTGTGTGTGTGTGTGTAAATCAAATCTCAAGGTGTGTTTCTGTCAGCTACTTGGGCAGGGACATGCAGCACTGGTCGGATGATGGAGGTTTTGGCCTGGCCACTCAGCTGAGATCTCAACCCTATAACTGTGCCAGTGGGGAGTCTTATTGGGGATCTGGAGAAAGAAGAAGAAACCAGCCCCAGACTGACTGTGATCTATGTGTGCTCTTAAGGGAAATTGCACTTTACTGTGTGTGTGCACTTGTCATCCTCCCAGTGTATGCATTCCCCACTGTTGCCAGTGGAGGGGATTGAATACTAGGCCAGTGCAGGGGTGTCACATGCACCTTCAGAAATGTTACTTGGGAGGAATGAACCTGGGAATACATTACTCCATACCTTGTCTTGAGACCCCATTTGCCTTGGTATTGCTGACCCCAGTACAGTGCTGCAATGTCATGTTATATGCCTGCAACCCTGGGCTCCACCATAGTAACTTGGGATTTCACTGGCTGGCTGACTGTAACCATGGATCACCCTCAGAATCCTCCTGTCTTCCACTGAAAATACTTAGCATAAGGGCCTCTCTATCATGGTAAGGTTTCATCCTGTTAACATGGTACAGTTTGTATCCCTGCCTCCTGCCTAGCAGTTCTAACATGTAGTTACCATCACTGACTTTCCTTACCACTTTGAAGGGTCCCTCCCAAGCTGCCTGCAGCTTATTGTATCTGACAGTATACTTTCTGGCTCAAGCTTTCTTGTCATACCAGACCTTTTTCCTGCTGTTGGGCTTTTGCCAAGTTCTCCTGGGTCAAGCCCATGAGTTCCATGAGCCTTGTCCTGTAGTTCAGGATATATGCCACAACAGGCTCCTTGTGGGATTCACACCCAACCTCCCACTCATCTCAAATCAAATCTAGAGGTTCCCTCACCTGAGCGCATACAGCAACTCAGAGGGTGAAAAACCTGTCAATTCCTGGGGTACATCTGCATGCAAACAGCAGATGAGGCAAATATTTCTCCCACTCTCTCTTAAATTGGTCTGCAAATTCCTGGAGCATGGTCTTTAGTGTACAGTTTAACATCTTCACAAGACCATAAGGCAGCGGATGGTAGGGGGTGGTCTTTACATGCTTTACTTCACAGTGCTTCCACAGACAAGTCAGCAGGTCAGACATAAAATTTGCACCTCTGTCAGTCAGTATTTCTCTTGGGAAACCTACTCTGCTGAAAATGTCAAAGCATTTCTCACATTTTGTGCCTCAATGGAGGACAGGGCCACCGCTTCAGGGTATCTGGTAGTATAATCTACAACCACTAGGATATACTTCTTCCCTGTGGAACTTGGGGTACTCAGAGGCCCCACAATATCTAGAGTTATCCTCTGAAATGGCTCCTTGATCACAGGCAAAGGCACCAAAGAGCTTTCACCTTGTCTCCTGCCTTGCCTACTTTTTGGCACTGCTCACAGGTCCTGCAGTACCCTGTTACATCTTTTGCAATCCCATGCCAATAAACCAATAACAGTTATGTATAATATGTCTCTTGGTGTACTTTATGTCCATATGACCTGCAAAGGGAATGTCATGGGCTGTGGCTAGAAGTGCTAGACGGTAGGCTCTGGGCACTACCAACTGCTGTATTCTCTCCTCAGCACATGTCCAAACCAACCCAATCTAATCTCTCTTGCTTTGTCTCCAAACTGTCCAACCTGAGCTGACCCCCTAATATACTGATTCCTTATCTTGTCCATCCTAGTCACATCCAGTGCAAATCTTAACATCTTTAACTGTGCCACATCCAGCTCTGACTCCTGCCTTTTCGACAATGTGACCGTCTCCAACCCATATAACATATCTGGTCTCACTACCCTCTTGTAGGCCTTCCCTTTCACTCTTATTGGTACCCGTCTGTCACAAATCACTCCTGACACTCTTCTCCACCCATTCCACCCTGCCTGTACTCTCTTCTTCACCTCTCTTCTACACTCACTATTACTCTGAACTGCTGATCCCAAGTACTTAAACTCATCCACCTTTACCAACACTACTCCCTGCATCCTCACCATTCCTCTACCCTCCCTCTCATTGCACACATATATTCTGTTTTAGCCCTGCTGACCTTCATTCCTCTCCTCTCTAAAGCATATCTCCACCTCTCCAGGGTCTCCTCAACCTTGTCCCTACTCTCACTACATATCACAATGTCATCTGCAAACGTCATAGTCCACGGGGCCTCCTGTCTAATCTCATCTGCCAACCTGTCCATCACCACTGCAAATAAGAAAGGGCTCAGAGCTGATCCTTGATGTAATCCCACCTCCACCTTAAACGTATCTGTCACTCCCACTGCAGTCCTCACCAATCTCACACTACCCTTGTACGTATCCTTTACCACTCTTACATACTTCTCTGCCACTCACAACTTCCTCATACAATATCACAACTCCACTCTAGGTACTCTGTCATATGTTTTCTCTAAGTCCACAATGACACAATGCAATTCCTTCTGGCCTTCTCTGTATTTCTCCAACAACACTCCCAGAGCAAATATTGCATCTGTAGTTCTTTTTCCTGGCATGAAACCATACTGCTGATCACTAGTCATCACCTCCCTTCTTAACCTAGCTTCCACTACTCTTTCCCATAACTTCAAGCTGTGACTGATCAGTTTTATCCCTCTGTAGTTACTGCAGCTCTGCACATCACCATTATTCTTAAAGATAGGTACCAAAACTCTGATTTTCCAAAATTTCATTAAACAATTTGGTTAAAAATTCCACTGCCATTTCTCCTAAGCACCTCCATGCTTCCACTTGTATGTCATCTGGGCCAACAGCCTTTGCATTCTTCATCCTCTTTATAGCTGTCCTTACTTCCTCCTTGCTAATCTGCTTCACCTCCTGATTCACTATCCCCACATCATCCAACCTTCTCTCTCTCTCTCATTCTCTTCATTCATCAGCCCTTCAAAGTACTCTTTCCATTTACTCAACACACTCTCCTCACTTGTGAGTACATTTCCCTTACTGTCCTTTATCACCCTTACCTGCTGCACATCTTTCCCAGCTCTATCCCTCTGTCTAGCCAATTGGTACAGGTCATTTTCTCCCTCTTTAGTGTCTAATCTCTCATACAACTCTCCATACGCCTTATCCTTAGCCTTTGCCACCTCTCTCTTTGCCATGCGCCTCATCTCCTTATACTCATGTCTACTTTCTTCATCTCTTTGACAATCCCACTTCTTCTTCCCCAGCCTCTTCCTCTGTATACTCTCCTGTACTTCCTCATTCCACCACCATGTCTTCTTGTCCTCCTTCCTCTGTCCAGATGTCACACCAAGCACCTTCCTAGCAGTCTCCCTTACTAGCTCTGCTGTAGTTATCCAGATATTCGGTAACTCTTCATTGCCTCCCAGTGCCTGTCTTAACTCTTCCCTGAACTCCACCTCACAATCACCCTTTTTTAACTTCCACCATTTAATTCTTGGGACTGCTTTCACACTCCTCCTCCGCTTCTTGATCACCAACATCATCCTACAGACCACCATCCTATGCTGCTTAACTACACTTTCCCCAGTCACCACTTTACAGTCTCCAATCTCCTTCAGGCTGGCTCTCCTACATAGGATATAATCCACCTGTTTGCATCTTCCTCCACTCTTGTACGTCACTCTATGCTCCTCCCTCTTCTTAAAATACATATTCACCACAGCCATGTCCATCCTTTTCGCAAAATCCACAATCATCTGACCTTCTGCATTCCTCTCCTTAACACCATACCTACCCATCACTTCCTCATCCCCTCTGTTCACTTCACCAACATGCCCATTGAAGTCTGCTCCAATCACTAGTCTCTCACCCTTGGGTACAGTCACCACCACTTCATCCAACTCACTCCAAAATTTTTCTTTCTCATCCATCGCACACCCAACTTGTGGAGCATATGCACTAACAACATTCATCATTACACCACCAATTTCAAGCTTCATAAACATCACTCTATCAGACACTCTCTTCCCCTCCAAAACACTCTTGGCATACTGTTCCATTAGGATAACCCCTACCCCATTTCTTCTACCATCCACACCATGATAGAACAATTTGAACCTGCCTCCTATACACTTGGCCTTACTTCCCTTCCATCTGGTCTCTTGCACGCACAATATATCAACCTTCCTTCATTCCATCATATCAGTAAGCTCTCTCCCTATACCAGTCATACTGCCAACATTCAAAGTTCCTACCCTCAGTACTACACTCCTAACCTTCTTCCTCTCTTCCTGCCTTTGGGCATGCCTTCCCCCTTCTCTTCCTCTTCGGCCAACAGTAGCCCAATTTCCGCCAGCACCCTGTTGGCTAACAGTACTGGTGGCAGTCATTGTTAACCCGGGCCTCAACCGATCAGGTATGTAATTATGAAAAGTTCTCCGCATCAGTAATTTTTGGCAGAGGTTTTACGCCAGATGCCCTTCCTGATGCAACCCTCCCCATTTATCCGGGCTTGGGACCGGCACAAAGAAATGCACTGGCTTGTGCATCCCCAGTGGCTGGGTTTTCATAATGTTTTTATATTATGTCTAATTTCCCAAGAGTAAAAACGTCATACAGACTAACCAGTTAGTAAAAACTTGCAAGAAAAACCTATCCAAGCTAGAGTTTTCACTGTGTGATACCTTAAACCTCATGCAATAGAGGCCCATGGGATATATGCAAATGACACATTTAGAATATCAAGTGTTTCAGTTATATGGCTTGTGAATGTCCATGACTTTTTACGTTTTCTTTTTAAGTCTTTGTGGATGCATTTAGGTCAATATGAGCAAACCCCACTAGCTGTGGACAACCATGTTTTGGCCTTCTTATGACCTTGTCAGCACAACATAAATGGACTTTTTCATTGTAAGGCACACAAATGTCCTACTAACCAACCTGGTGAAGGAGTGGCTTATGATCAGTTGCCTATTAGGGGCCAGAATCTGTCAGATTACATACACACTAAGGTCATTGGACCACAAGTACCAGTATGACTCAGTCATAGTCCATTTGGGAGTAAATGACCCGAGATGAAGAGAGACATGATGGAGCTCTCGGACTCTGTGTTCCAGGTCAGTTTGAGCCTAGCATTGAGCAGCATTCCCCTTTCTGCAAGGATGCCACAAAAGGAAACACAAATAATTAGTTCCTGATGTCATTCAAAGGGGGTAAAATAATTGCATGCATTGGAAGATATGGTTGACATACCATAATGGTTCACCAGGACTGCTCTCCACCTGACCAGTCTAGGATTTAAAATATTGGATAAAACTTTTTCCATCCTCATAGTGCCTTTTTTAAGCCTTGCCAACCTGATAAATCATCCAACATAGCTAAACTACTCAGAAAATGTGAAGGTGATACATCTCAATGCTAGAAGTACCAGAAAGAACGCTACTCTCTGTAAGCCCCTAAGCCTGAAGAATGTAGGCATCTATGTAGTTAATGAGGCATGGTTTAAACCTGTGGAGAACACCCCAATGAAGCAAGGCTGTAATGCCTTCCACACATTTAGACCGACTACAGCACAGAAGGGAACAAAGGATGGAGGTGTCTTAATTCATATAAAAATAATCACGCCTCAAGGATGAGTTGATGGTATGATGCACTTGAGCTCCTCCATATGCAGCTCTTCATAAGCAAAGCCCCTGCCACATTTATGAATCTATGCAACCTGTAAGTCCTCCTCTCTGACCCAGGAAACTAACTCAACTTACTTAAATAAACCTCACAACATACTCAAGGATGACTTTAGAGACCTCACTATAAACTAGAACTCAAATTTGTAGGCACAAAGATTCCTGGACTTTGTCAACATGAATGCTGTGGACCCAGTTCATCCATATCTCCACTAGTTGTGCCAGCATCCTTGACCTGATCATCTACAATGTGGAGGAACGTGCATGTAATGCCCTCACTGTTCAGGTTGGACCACAAAGCTGTCTCCTTTGAAATAAAAAATAAAACCTGGGAAAAAAAGGTAACCCTGGAACTTTTAGGAATTATTCTAATGCAAACTTCCTACTTTTAAATTACACCCTTGCAAAATTTCAAGTAGTCCCCAAACTCAGGGAAATCATTCACAAAAACCCTTTACAATCATGTTAAGTGCTGCATAGAGGCAGCTGTACTTTCCTGAAATAAGCACAGAACTAATGCAAAAAAAGCTACTCTGGTGGAATCCCGACATCGATAGGGTGTATAACCAAATGAAGAAAACTAGGGAATGCAGTGGCCAGTGAGGTAAGAAATCTCTTGTCAAACTAAATAACGAACTCGTGGGACTAATTAACTCTACCAGGTAATCCTACCATGTTAAGGACAACCTCAAGGATTTCTTCAGCTATGTCTGAAACCTCAAAGGCACTGCACAATAATGTGTCACACTAATTGTAACTTTAGCCAACTATAATGAACCAGAGGATATAGCAAATCCACTGGCTGATGCAGTCAGCCCAAGTTTTATCCCACTTTCTCCACCAGACACTTCTCAAAAAATACCCCCAAACATAGCTCCCCCATCTATTGCTACTGAACAGGTCCTCAATGTACTGTTCAAGGACAAAAAACAATGCATTGATGGGACCTGACAATATTCCAGGATGCCTGCTTAACAGCATGAGGTATGACCTACTGGGGCCACTAGAAGCACTATTCAGTCTTAGCCTCCAAACAGGCTTCATGCCAAGTGAATGGAGAACTGCAGCTGTTATCCCTCTGCAGATGGGCAGGCAATGCATGGATCTGGAAAAATACTGACCTATAATCCTGACTAATCTCATATGTAACTCCATGGAAAGAATAATCATGGACATAGGAAACCTGCAGACATTGGATCCAAACCAGTCTGATTGTATCAAGGTCAGGTCATGTCTACTCAACCTGGTGGACTTCTTCAAGAAGGTTACCAAGTCAATAGACCGGGGTAAAATGATGCATACAGCCTACCTCAACTTGACCAAAGCATTTGACATAAATCCCACTTGGGCATTGTGGATAAGCTCACAAAAGTAGGTATAAACCCCTTGTCACCCACTGGATAGTCAGCTTGCTAACAGGATGCATGAAGTCAGGATAAGTGAGCCTACCCCTACAAAAAGGCCCGTCACTATTGGTGTCCTTCAGGGCTTGGTGCTGGAACCACTCTGTTTTGTCATCTACTTCTTTGAATTCAAGACCAACATAAATGGTCTTTGTCTGACAAAGTTTGCAGACTATTGCAAACTACAGTCTGTCATAACCCCCAAAGACACAAACATCCTCCAAGAAGGAGCACAGACTAGTAACTGATATCAGAGTCATGGTTTAAAAGGCAGTGCCAAAAACATGCATAATGGTATTTTGGGGAAGTGAACTGCCCCTGCAAATTACAGTGATAATACACTCCTAAAAGTTAACTATGTGGTTAGGGATTTGGGAAAGCATGTAGAATGTCACTTGGTGGTGCTGCGGTAGCTTTGTCACCTCACAGTAAGACGCTGTCCGGTTTGATTCTCAGCTAGAGCGTCTTCTGCGTGGAGACATGAGTGAAAGGGCGTACCTTTGTTGAAGGTTGTGTGTCAGGGCTGGTAACTCGGCACGTAAAAATCAACTACCAATCATTAGCGGACCAGAGATCCACTGTGGTGACCCCTAACCGGGAAAAGCCGAAAGAAACAACAACAACAACATTTGTTTACTAGGAAAATCTGACTGGATCACAAATGCCCAGTTTCATAGGAGGCCCAAGGAGAAAAACTCCATTTAATCAAGAAAACATTATTTCAAAGACATTACATAAAAAGAAATCAGTTGCAAATTATACATTTCAACAATATTGTAAGGCATAGAGAAATATAATTATGTTACAAAGAGAACAAGGAAAAAGCAAAGTAAAACTATATACAATTCTTGTGAGCACACTCTTGGCAATCCACAACAGTTAATAAGTAAAGAAAGTCATGTGTTTAGTTAATTGTTACTGTAAAAGGGAAGAGACATTAGGACAGGAAAAAGTTATGTAATGTAGCAGAGAGGGATGGATAGCCAAGTGAAGATGAGGAAGTGATGATAGTTAGAGAATCTGTACAAATAGGGGAGGAGAAAAGTAGACAAGATTGATGTTGAGCCAAGGAGAATAGCATGAGCAGAGCCATGACTTTAGTGCAGAGCCATGACTTTAGCGCAGAGCCATGACTTTAGCACAGAGCCATGACTTTAGCAGGTGGCCTTTCCAAAAATGCCTGAAGGAGGGGTGGTCAGTTACAGTTCTAATAGCCTGTGGAATATAGTTCCATTTTTGGTAACAGAGTAGCAGTAAAGGCTATTTCCAATTGCTTCTTGAGGTTTATAGATGGTGAGACATTGTTTATCATTAGAATGAAGGGGTCTCTTTGGGTGATGGGAAGGGAGAACAGAGCTTAGTGCAGGACAGGCATGGGGGTTATAAATGATGTTGTGGGCAGTAGCTAGTTATACAAAGTCCACGTAGTGAGGTGGTTCACACCAGTCCAAACATTTAAGGGCCCTGTAGTGATGTGTATAGTATTGTTTATCATCAGCAAATTTAACAACTTTGTTGTAGCATATTTCAAATTTGGTTTTAGCAGATACCTGTAAGTTGGTAAGGATAGGGGCATGATATACAGAGTGAAGGAAAGTGGTAAACGGTTGCAAAAGTGGTTTTAGCAGAGTTAATACGAAAGTTTCTATGTCTATAAAGCATGCCGTGTTTCTGGTGATTTGTCTTTTATATAGTTTTGAATGTGGAATTGAAATCTGAGGTTATCAATTGCCACACCAAATAGTTTGAATGCTAAATGATTTCTGTCTTTGTATTGTTAACTGAAAATATTTTAAAGTAGGCTTTGTCCTTCATATGTGCTTTGGGGGGGAATAGGAGTAGTTTTGCTTTTTTGGGGTTGAGTAATAATTGGGCATTGTGAAGCTAGTTTTCAACAGAAGTGAAGGCTTCTTGTCTGATTTCAAGAAGATATGCCAGAGTGTCAGGTGAGCAGATTAGTGTAAAATGATCAGCTTAGTGTATAAGTGATGCTTGCCTAGGAGAGGTATAGATGTCATTAATGAAAATGGTAAGAAGTGGACCAAGAATTGAGCTTTGGGGTACACTGCTAGTAACAGAGAGGTAAGGAAAGAAAGTAGGTTGCCAGTTTAGCAATAAAATGCATGGCAAGATAGCGAAGGCTGTCCAGGCCTAGTTTCTGTCAGGAAATCTTTGTGGTCTGCAGTTGTTTAGCAGGTGTGCACCAAGTTCAAAGATTAGTTGTGTAGGTTTGAAACAGTAAAACGAGAGCTGCCCTCAGAAACAGAGGTGCTGTCAGGTCAAGGTCTATAAAGATAACAGATGTAATAGGCAACAGATTAAGATGTGACAATTAAATTAATAAACACATGTATCACAATGTGGCTCATCCAAGGAACTAGCTTTGTTTGAAACAATTTATCCTTATAGATACTCAGGTGCAGCTTTGGCTAAAGTGGTTTGGATAGAAGAAGCTGTGCACCAGTAAGAGGGTGTGTGGAATTGGATGTGTTACAGTATTATATATAACAAGCTGGACGTTGAAATTAGAATAGGTCCAGTACTATTGACTGTATCCTTTATACACATACGTGTGGGATTTATTACAGTATTATGTATAACAAGCTGGATGTTGAGACTAGAATAGGTCCAGTACTATTAACCCTATCCTTTATATACATATGTGTGTGGGATATGTTACAGTATTATATACAACAAGCTGGACATTGAGACTAGAATAGATCCAATACTATTAGCTGTATCCTTTATAGACGTGTGTGTAGGATATGTTACAGCATTATGTATAACAAGCTGGACGTTGAGACTAGAATAGGTCCAGAACTATTGACTGTATCCTTTATACACATACGTGTGGGATGTTTTACAGTATTATGTATAACAAGCTGGATGTTGAGACTAGAATAGGTCCAGTGCTATTAACTGTATCCTTTATACACATACGTGTAGGATGTTTTACAGTATTATATCTGCAGATCAAGGAAACTGAATGGCAATTAAGACTCAATGCCAGGGTGAAACCTAGAATTAATGACATAATTTCCATCTCGAGTACCTTGACAAAAAGAGCAAAACAGGTTTAAATACAGGCTCCTTCAAGCCTCAGTGAATGCTAGCAGTTTTTAGGAAAGAAAATTTGTTTTTAAATATAATATTTTTAAATAATTTTTAACAACATATTACTTAGTATTTTATTCTGCTATTGCAATCATTCCAATAACATGGATGTCATTCATAAACTAGTGCATTATTCATGAATGCATGATGTTACAGGAAATGGTGTCAGTCTGTTCTTCCTATTAATGTGACTGTTGTGATTTTTTATTTGACTCTCATGATGCCTGGATTGTAAAAGGCAAAAGCGCTAAGTCTCTCGTGATTTTATCCTATTAAAGTGACTGCTTCTTGTGCAAGAACACATTGGTTTGCCTGTTTATTTTTTTATTGTATTTACCACACTGCTTCTGCATTTGTGGCTGCTATCCATTATGTATAACAAGTTGGATGTTGAGACTAGAATAGGTCCAGTACTATTAACTGTATCCTTTATACACATACGTGTAGGATGTGTTACAGTATTATATATAACAAGCTGGACGTTGAGACTAGAATAGGTCCAGTACTATTAACTGTATCCTTTATACACATATGTGTGGGATGTGTTACAGTATTATATATAACAAGCTGGACATTGAGACTAGAATAGGTCCAGTACTATTAGCTGTATCCTTTCTACACATATGTGTAGGATGTGTTACAGTATTATGTATAACAAGCTGGATGTTGAGACTAGAATAGGTCCAGTACTATTAACTGTATCTTTATACACATATGAGTGAGATATTTTACAGTATTATGTATAACAAGCTGGATGTTGAGACTAGAATAGCTCAAGTACTATTAACTGAATCCTTTATACACATATGTTTGGGATGTGTTACAGTATTATATATAACAAGCTGGACGTTGAGACTAGAATAGGTCCAGTACTATTAACTGTATCCTTTATATGCATACATGTAGGATGTGTTACAGTATTATATATAACAAGCTGGATGTTGAGACTAGAATAGGTCCAGTACTATTAACTGTATCCTTTATATGCATACATGTAGGATGTGTTACAGTATTATATATAACAAGCTGGACATTGAGACTAGAATAGGTCCAGTACTATTAACTGTATCCTTTATATGCATACATGTAGGATGTGTTACAGTATTATATATAACAAGCTGGACGTTGAGACTAGAATAGGTCCAGTACTATTAACTGTATCCTTTATACACATACGTGTAGGAAATGTTACAGTATTATATATAACAAGCTGGACGTTGAGACTAGAATAGGTCCAGTACTATTAGCTGTATCCTTTATACACATGTGTAGGATGTGTTACAGTATTATATATAACAAGCTGGACGTTGAGACTAGAATAGGTCCAGTACTATTAACTGTATATATGCATATGTGTAGCAGGAAAATAACTTGGCCTTTGACCATCATATGTCTGATGTAGTAAGGAAATCATTCTACACTGCACAAATTATAAGCAAGGATATAGCATCTGGAGCCATAGATGTCATTGTTCCACTTTAACTGACCCTCATAGACCAATCATTGTGTACATTGCAACTTTTCGATATATACCTGACCAGGCATGTGCAACAACTGGAGTGTCCACTGAGGTTCTTCACAAAATGAATACATGCTGCAGATCTGTACCCTCTCAAAGCCTTGCTGCAGACCTGTACCATCTCAAAGCCTTGCTGCAGACATGTGCCACCTCAAAGCCTTGCTGCAGACATGTGCCACCTCAAAGCTGCTGCAGACATGTGCCACCTCAAAGCCTTGCTGCAGACATGTGCCACCTCAAAGCCTTGCTGCAGACATGTGCCATCTCAAAGCCTTGCTGCAGACATGTGCCATCTCAAAGCCTTGCTGCAGACATGTGCCACCTCAAAGCCTTGCTGCAGACCTGTGCCACCTCAAAGTTGCTGCTGACATATACCATCTCAAAGCCTTGCTGCAGAAATGTACCATCTCAAAGCCTTGCTGCAGACATGTGCCATCTCAAAGCCTTGCTGCAGACATGTGCCACCTCAAAGCCTTGCTGCAGACATGTGCCACCTCAAAGCCTTGCTGCAGACATGTGCCACCTCAAAGCCTTGCTGCAGACATGTGCCACCTCAAAGCCTTGCTGCAGACATGTGCCACCTCAAAGCCTTGCTGCAGACCTGTACCATCTTAAGGCCTTGCTGCAGACATGTGCCACCTCAAAGCTGCTGCTGACATATACCATCTCAAAGCCTTGCTGCAGAAATGTACCATCTCAAAGCCTTGCTGCAGACCTGTGCCATCTGAAAGCCTTGCTGCAGACATATACCATCTCAAAGCCTTGCTGCAGACATGTACCACCTCAAAGCCTTGCTGCAGAAATGTGCCACCTCAAAGTTGCTGCTGACATATACCATCTCAAAGCCTTGCTGCAGAAATGTGCCACCTCAAAGTTGCTGCTGACATATACCATCTCAAAGCCTTGCTGCAGAAATGTGCCACCTCAAAGTTGCTGCTGACATATACCATCTCAAAGCCTTGCTGCAGAAATGTACCATCTCAAAGCCTTGCTGCAGACATGTACCACCTCAAAGCCTTGCTGCAGACATGTGCCACCTCAAAGTTGCTGCTGACATATACCATCTCAAAGCCTTGCTGCAGAAATGTACCATCTCAAAGCCTTGCTGCAGACATGTACCACCTCAAAGCCTTGCTGCAGACATGTGCCACCTCAAAGTTGCTGCTGACATATACCATCTCAAAGCCTTGCTGCAGAAATGTACCATCTCAAAGACTTGCTGCAGACATGTGCCATCTCAAAGACTTGCTGCAGACATGTGTCATCTCAAAGACTTGCTGCAGACATGTGCCATCTCAAAGCCCTCCTGCAGACATGTGCCACCTCAAAGCCTTGCTGCAGATCTGTACCCTCTCAAAGCCTTGCTGCAGACCTGTGCCATCTGAAAGCCTTGCTGCAGACATATACCATCTCAAAGCCTTGCTGCAGAAATGTACCATCTCAAAGCCTTGCTGCAGACATGTACCACCTCAAAGCCTTGCTGCAGACATGTGCCATCTCAAAGACTTGCTGCAGACATGGGCCATCTCAAAGCCTTCCTGCAGACATGTACCACCTCAAAGCCTTGCTGCAGATCTGTACCCTCTCAAAGCCTTCCTGCAGACCTGTGCCATCTGAAAGCCTTGCTGCAGACATATACCATCTCAAAGCCTTGCTGCAGACATGTACCATCTCAAAGCCTTGCTGCAGACATGTACCATCTTAAAGCCTTGCTGCAGACCTGTACCATCTCAAAGCCTTGCTGCAGACATGTGCCACCTCAAAGCCTTGCTGCAGACATGTGCCATCTCAAAGCCTTGCTGCAGACCTGTACCATCTTAAAGCCTTGCTGCAGACCTGTACCATCTCAAAGCCTTGCTGCAGACATGTGCCACCTCAAAGCCTTATCATTAGACTCAGTCTCCTAAAGACTGCTGAAAGTCAATACATACTTTGCCTTCAAAGCACCCTCTGATCCAGTCCTTATGGACCTATTACAGATCTGCAAAACAAATGGCGTTAGCAACACCCAATCTCGCAACCTGAAACTCATCTGCAACATAAATAAGACATGTTGGAGGGACAGGTATCTGTCTGACAGACTACACCTTCTTTAGAACAACCTTCCCATCCATATAAAGCAGAGTTACTCCCTGCACTTATTCAAATGCAGCTACAATCTGTGGATAATAAATCTACCACTGGTCTGCTGTGTATGTCCCTATTAAAAAGAGGGCACTTGTAAATGCTTGACCACTCATACCAAAGGTGTACTGCTTATAAAATGAGTGATATAAAACCTGTCAGATATATTTGCGAAGCACAATGCCAGGCTTAAATAGGCTTTTTAGGGTTGCTAGCCTAATAATTACCTATGAATCTATGATTTTCCCTTGTATCATTACTCCTGCTGGTAATTCTTCTAGTAAAATTTCCGATTACAAAATTAATCTAATAACCTCTAATATGTCCTTTATTTCCTAAGGCCCCAGTAACACATACATATGAATAACGTATGAAATTAGTCCTTGAAAATGTAAAATATTTAGGAACACACTACAGTACTGATCAACATTTTTCTTTGAATCAGAATTCACATGAAATCATGAATCAATAAAATAAAACCCAATTTTTGTAGCTGAGATAAGCTTAAGTTCAAAATGCTACTTAGAGGATCTTATAAAAATAAACAATTTCTTAACCATCTTAAGTATCTGTCAAGCACTTTGCAAAAGTGTTAATTTATTTACCCGCTTTCTTTTGGAAACGGAGAAACTAGGAATTAGCAAGGCATTTCTTATTTATTTATCTTTTAATAAGGATAAATTACATACTCTTAACTATACATCCTCATTTGGTTTAGTTCAGGATTATCCCTCTCTATGGGGGCATGGCAAGTTTAAATACCTGGGTATTTGGTTGATAAAAATTGTGGAACAGATACCAAAATACAGTTGGGAAATAAAGAGGAAAGTAATTAAAATCATTCTGGAATTTCAAATGTTAATTTTGGATCTGGATTGTAAAATAAAACTTGTAAAAATGTTTTTTGTTCCATTTGTTTTCTACATGTGCCAATCATCCTCCTGTTTCCCTGAGGAGGTGATCTGCAGAGAGAGAAATAGGGAGCTGAAAACGTTAATCTGTTATGGTGAGTCCCTCTGGGTTAGTTCGGAGAAATTAATGCTTCTAGCTTCACAAGGTAGAGTGGCTTTTCCACACCTAAGAAGCTATTTGAAAGCTATACAGCTGAAGCTGATCTAACTATTCCAGATGGTGGGATATCAAACAAACTGGAAAAATATACAAAGTCCTAGCAGAGAAAAATAGGATATTTCATGCAACTAATGGAGCAGGCAAACATTCAAGTGGGTGTTTGAAAAATTAGTGGAGTCCAGTGATCTCCTACACCATGGTTAATAAATCCTATTGGATGTATATTTAGAAGGGGTTGTTGGTATTGTCAAAATACAGTTGGTGCCAGCTGGATCAGACAACACACAGCGATCCAGTATTGGGAAAAAATTATAAATAAGGAGGGGATGAGGGAATGGGATTCTGCTAAAATGGAATTTACCTTGCAGAGGAAGGATTGCTTGCCCTATAGAGGACTTTATGAGGAAGCCAAAAATGGCTTAAGCATGTGGGAGGTATAAGTTGGTACATGAAGCCAGATCGCTGCATACAACAACAAAAATGCTCCTTAGTAGGTCATATCAGGCTCTACATTGGGACAATATGGGTCTGGCATCAAATATTAGAGCAGCTTGGGAGCCATCACCACAGATCCAAATAACAGATAATTAATAGATCAGCATTTGTGAAGCTCCAAGTGAAATGACAATTCTGAATTTTGGGGTGGAAATCTCTCCCTAAATATTTTTGTATATCATCAAAGGTGTCTAGGATACTCCCAGAGACTAGAGGGAATTGTTGGGAGTACAAGAATGAGGTAAGAGGTACCTAGGAACAGGTGTACTTCTAAATTTCGAAGTTTCAAAACTTCAAATTTCTTATGGTCGAGACCATAAGATCAAAGTTCTGAAATTTCAAAATGTAAATAAAAAATTAAAAAAAAAAATCTTTTTTTTTTTTTTGTTTTTACGTTTTTGAAGGCGGAAAACCCACCTGCACCCCCCCCCCCAGCCTCTGCTTCTTAAATAAACCCACTCTGACATCACACTACAGTGAGGAAAACAGTAAATATACCATTCCATGCTGTACAGTGCTCTCTAAACAGTTGAAAGTTTCAAAACCTTGATGTTATGGTCTTGATCTTAGCAAAGTTTTGAAACTTGGAAATTTAGAAGTAAACCCCTGGAACATATTTTATTGGAGTGTGATAATTTAGATTCTTTTAAAACTGACACTAATCATCTAGTAAAAAGGGATGGTGGTGGTGAGAGATGGAACTAACTAAAGATGTGTTCTTGTTGAGTTTGACCCCAAACCCTGCATTCTATCCTCAAAGATTGGCATTGCTGAGCCTTCTTTTTTTGGTGGCAAAAAAAGGTCTGTTACTAGAAATTGAAAAAAAGAGGTACCTCTGGTAAAATCTAACTGCCAGCAGCACACTGGAGTTGCCCTTCATTTCAGAGTGTGTACCTTTTGTAACTGTAGCTGAAATCGCTCTTTCCATGTTTTGTATTGTCAAGCACCACACTCTGCCACATGTGGGTATTAGACACCCAAACTCTCTTTTTTATCTATAACAACTCCTCAGTGGTACAACAGTGTGAAAGAGATAACATCCATTATGGGTAGAAATACAGCTCTGAGAATTACAGTTTCACAGCTGAGATGAAATATTTGTGAAAGCAAGCAATAAGCTGATGTTTCTACAAGTTTCCCTCATTAGCTGTGCTGTCTGCAAATTAGATGTTGTCATCTCCGAGATTCTTCCATGTTACTCACCTATATATTAAAAGTATTATGGTTACTTTCATCTTATGAAAATAAGTTCAGAGATGCCTCAGAGCATATGAGATATTGTGCATGCTTAGTCTTTTTTTCTTACTTCTGAAGTGTGTGTGTGTGTGTGTGTGTGTGTGTGTGTGTGTGTGTGTGTGTGTGTGTGTGTGTGTGTGTGTGTGTGTGTGTGTGTGTGTGTGTGTCTGTGTGTGTCTGTGTGTGTGTGTGTGCGTGTGTGTGTGTGTGTGTGTGTGTGTGTGTGTGTGTGTGTGTGTGTGTGTGTGTGTGTGTGTGTGTGTGTGTGTGTGTGTGTGTGTGTGTGTGTGTGTGTGTGTGTGTGTGTGTGTGTGTGTGTGTGTGTGTGTGTGTGTGTGTGTGTGTGTGTGTGTGTGTGTGTGTGTGTGTGTGTGTGTCTGTGTGTGTGTGTGTGTGTGTGTGTGTGTGTCTGTGTGTGTGTGTGTGTGTGTGTGTGTGTGTGTGTGTGTGTGTGTGTGTGTGTGTGTGTGTGTGTGTGTGTGTGTGTGTGTGTGTGTGTGTGTGTGTGTGTGTGTGTCCTCAGGTGTGGGCTTACATTTTGGGATGTAATATTCATGCTGTGTATGATGTATGCCTTGGCTTACTTCTGTGACTGTTATTGTACTGTTGTGGGTGCTGCATATGTTGATGTCCTTTCATATCACTGCTACAGTATTGTTTACCTAAGGGACCTCCTGCCAAGGACAGCCCAACATCTCACCAGAATACCAAAGCCTTTAGTATGGTAGCAGTTGTACGTCATGTGTATGCTCTCCATGCAAGACATAGATCATAATGTTGATGCAAAGACGCACGCACTCAGAATTCTGTTGCCACCAGTATGAATGCCACTGTTGAACACTGGTCTGAATGCTTTCTACTGTGCTGCTTTCATGCTGTGTTTTCTGAAGTGTCCCATTGGAGTTCTTTTCTTTCTGTGATTACTGTATTCATGTCATCCAGAAAGGGAGAATGTCAGTGTGAGAGACAGTCTCCACATAAAGACCATCACAACCAATGTCTCTTCTATTTGGGTGCTTCCTCTGATTATACAAAGTGCTCTGTTAGCCAGGAGTTTTCACCTAGACCCAGTGTAGTCATGTCTCCTCCTTGTCCATGTATCTGGAGAACTAATGTCTTAAATGTTGGTTCAGGATGCTGTGGTAGAATCTTCTCATGTCAAGGGCCAGCAATCTGCCAAAAAGAAGGTCAAGAAATTTACGTCTGATGTGGCTGCTGTCCTCCCCCAGACATCTCACTCAAGGCCAGTGAAAGCATAGGGCAAACTGTTGGATGCTCCTTTGGGTAACAAAATTTGTTTTGGTTCTGCACCTCCTTTATTTAAGCTCTCCTCAGCCTCCCCGAGAACAAATCTCTGTTTTCCTAGAGCTTCTTCACTCTTTCTTTTGACTGAAGGTACATAGAGACCAATTTTGGGTCTTTTCCAGGCTGAACACCTTCCTCAAGATTCCTTCCCTTCAGGTGCTCTCTCTGCAGATGTTATTTCTTCCTCTTCTAGCCCAGGCATTTCTGGTATCTGTGGATATCAAGTATGCATGCCTTCACAATGCCATACACCCTTTATCACTTTCCCAGGGGCAATCACCACAAGTTACTTCACAGGGTGGATCTTCTCACACAAGACAAAAGGTCTCTTATCCATCTTTACTTGAATACTCCAACTGACACTGTGGGTGAAAGGGTTTTGATCTCTTTCAGGCACCTCTTTTCTAAGGATGTGCTTCAGGTTCTGCAGGAGTACAGTACCAGAAAATGATATATGTCTAAATGGAAGCAATGTTTTCTGGTATCTCTCTTACCATCAGGATTCCCTATCTGTGAAAGTTAAACTGGTTCTCTCTTATTTGTGTGATCTGCTCTCAGCTGGGTTTGTTCTCATAGCTATTCCTCCATTCTTAATGTTTCACAAAGACAGGGTGTCTCTTTGTACTAATCCTTCTTCTATGTGCAAGGTGGCGAATGAGTTGTCCTTTAATCAGTCTACTCATCATCTGTCCTTCCTTTTTTCATTCTCCACAGTCTGCCAGTGAGAAGATTCTTCACACCTTGTATTTGTATAGACAGCTTGGATGTTATTTGGATAAAACTAAAGTTATTTGAAAATCTGAGCAGCTTTTTTGTTTCTTTTCATCCCATGCCTTTGGGGGTCTATGACAACAGATTGAATACACTAAATATCAAACGGCCGGAAAATCAAAAATGCAGGTGATAGAAAACCATTTTGTGGGGGGCTGCACCCCCCACACCCCTCACTAAATATATATATATATATATATATATATATATATATATATATATATATATATATATACTAACTCCAAGATTGCACTACAGTGAGGAAAGGTCAAATTTCCAGATTTTCACTCTACTGTGATCTCATAAAATGGGTTTCTATCACCAGCGTTTTCGGTTTTCCGGCCATTTGATATTTAGTGTATTTGATCCATTGTCATAGACATTGTGTACATGGAAAATGTCTTTCATCAACAGTACAGGTGCATTTTACTAGAGCACATGCCCCTGCCGGTGCTTTTGTCAAGGGTTTGAGGCTACTATTTGGTCCTCTGTACACTGTCACTAAGCATTATAAGATGGACATTATTTCTAGCTGGTTTCACTAGGTCTATCCTGCACTGGTTCACAGAGGCCTTTTCTGTGCCTTCCTTCTCTCAGGCCTCCTCTTGAGCTCTTGTAGTCTCCCTTAGGCAAATAATACTGCAACAGTGATATGCACAGTACAGTCGTGTAAAATCTTACCATAACAGTAGATGTCCTTCTCTTCACTGTTTCAGTATTCACTCCCTCCCACCAACCACCTCAAGTTTTAGTGCTTGTCCTCATGGTTATGGTGGTCTTCGTTTTCGACCTTTTTCTCCTTCTGGATACACATGTTCTCAGTGTCCTGAAGGGCATTCTGTTCCTCCTCGGCTCCTTCTGTTCTGAGTGTGTACACCGTACCTCACATTTATGCCCTGCACCTTGTGTGGGGAGCATGCGTATGACTTACAACACCTACAAGTACTAAAGGCTTAGATATACTGACTCAAGGTTGTACTTTCCTTGGCAGAAGACCCCTTAGGTAAAGAATGCTGCAACACTGAAGAGGAGGACATCTACTGTTATGGTAAGGTGTTACACAGAATGCTGCAACAGTGAAGAGGAGGACATCTACTGTTATGGTAAGGTGTTACACAGAATGCTGCAACAGTGAAGAGGAGGACATCTACTGTTATGGTAAGGTGTTACACAGAATGCTGCAACACTGAAGAGGAGGACATCTACTGTTATGGTAAGGTGTTACACAGAATGCTGCAACACTGAAGAGATGGACATCTACTGTTATGGTAAGGTGTTACACAGAATGCTGCAACACTGAAGAGAAGGACATCTACTGTTATGGTAAGGTTTTACACAGAATGCTGCAACACTGAAGAGAAGGACATCTACTGTTATGGTAAGGTGTTACACAGAATGCTGCAACAGTGAAGAGGAGGACATCTACTGTTATGGTAAGGTGTTACAAAGAATGCTGCAACACTGAAGAGATGGACATCTACTGTTATGGTAAGGTGTTACACAGAATGCTGCAACACTGAAGAGAAGGACATCTACTGTTATGGTAAGGTTTTACACAGAATGCTGCAACACTGAAGAGAAGGACATCTACTGTTATGGTAAGGTTTTACACAGAATGCTGCAACAGTGAAGAGAAGGACATCTACTGTTATGGTAAGGTGTTACAAAGAATGCTGCAACACTGAAGAGGAGGACATCTACTGTTATGGTAAGGTGTTACACAGAATGCTGCAACAGTGAAGAGGAGGACATCTACTGTTATGGTAAGGTGTTACACAGAATGCTGCAACACTGAAGAGATGGACATCTACTGTTATGGTAAGGTGTTACACAGAATGCTGCAACACTGAAGAGAAGGACATCTACTGTTATGGTAAGGTGTTACACAGAATGCTGCAACAGTGAAGAGAAGGGCATCTACTGTTATGGTAAGGTTTTACACAGAATGCTGCAACAGTAAAGAGAAGGACATCTACTGTTATGGTAAGGTGTTACACAGAATGCTGCAACACTGAAGAGAAGGACATCTACTGTTATGGTAAGGTTTTACACAGAATGCTGCAACACTGAAGACGAGGACATCTACTGTTATGGTAAGGTGTTACACAGAATGCTGCAACACTGAAGAGAAGGACATCTACTGTTATGGTAATGTGTTACAAAGAATGCTGCAACAGTGAAGAGAAGGACATCTACTGTTATGGTAAGGTGTTACACAGAATGCTGTAACAGTAAAGAGAAGGACATCTACTGTTATGGTAAGGTTTTACACAGCTGTGCTTTGTCTTTCTTCTCATATTATATGAACTGGAATGGTGAAGCCTACCCTAGTGGCCAGTGGATTCAAGATATTAAAACTTATTCTGGGCAAGGCACCAGTCTATCGCACATACATACTCACACATGCTCTATACATAAACCTATCAACAAAAGGAAAATCACAGATCAACCAATTGCATGTCTTTGGAATGTGGGTAGAAACAGAAGCAGCTGAAGAAAACTGACAAAAAATAGTTACAACATACAGACTCCACACAGAAGGAGCTCCAGTCTGGAACCAAGCTAGATGATCTCTTGCTGTAATTTAACTATACTATACACTGTCTTACTGTAGTAATCGATGTATGCATAATATAATATATATTTATTTATGAGTACATGTCTATTGACTGAGAATTCATTCAGTGAAAGAAAATGTGATGGTAAATTGGTTGAAAGGGTACCTTTTTGACTCGGCTTATATAGCCCCTAGGGCCAATAGCCTAGTACTTACCTATGAAGCTATTAATTCCTGATCAACAAAGAATCCCTAGCTCAAAAGCTTTTCTCAGTTGACAGTTTTTGCATAGGGTAAGCTCCTCTAGGCCTCCCCCACTCCTAAATCTTTGTCCTCTATCTGTATATATAAAACACATCATCTACCTCCTTCTTCCCATTTTCTAAATGAGACTGGGTTGTAATGCCAGCTGTTGCTGCCTCTGTCAATTCAATGACTACCCTACCTTTCGTCACAGCTATGCCTGAATGGCACAGCTCTTGTCTCACCTATCTAATCCATCTCTTGGCTGGATGTCTTAATTTCCCCTTGTTTCTTCCTGTATCTCCCAAGCCTTCTTCACCAGATTGTCATCTGGTTTCCTGCACTTGTGCCCAAACCGCCAAACTGCTGTAATCTGTTCTGTTTGCCCTTCTCTGATCTGTTGTCAATGTTTATTCATTAGTTCACTGTGTGTATTCTGCCACCCATCTCAGGCACTTCTTCTCCATCACCTCTAGCTTGCTCAGCTGTTCAGTCTTTACTTCCCAGGATTGTGTACCACACCGAAGTAATGGCCACTGATTTGTGCATCTTAGTTTTCAGCTGCTTTGGTATTCCTCTGCACTCACTGCCCTTAACCTTCTGTGCCATTTAGCTGCTTCTGCCTTCGACTCCATCGTTCAGCTGCTTTGGTATTCCTCTGCGCTCACTGCCCTTAACCTTCTGTGCCATTCAGCTGCTTCTGCCTTCGACTCCATCGTTCAGCTGCTTTGGTATTCCTCTGCGCTCACTGCCCTTAACCTTCTGTGCCATTCAGCTGCTTCTGCCTTCGACTCCATCGTTCACACTTCTTTCCTTTTCGAGCACTCCTCCCAGTTACTTGAAATTGTTAACCCGTTCCACTATTTTCTCTTCTATCTTAGTTTTCTGCTGTTTTGGATTTTCCTCATTTGCTGCAATGACAGACATCTTAATGGCACTCAATTCAGTTTTTCTGATGTGCCTTCAGTTTTACATGTCATTCCTCTGTCATTTGCCGAAGTTGTGTTCAGAGTCTGCATGTAATGCCACACCATCAACATGCATAAGGTTTGTTGATCTATCACCTCTAACCTGTTTACTAATGTAGTTTATCACCAGTATTAACAGCAGTGGACTCAAACATGAACCCTGATGGACATGCATTCCTACTGGGAACCCCTCTGTGAGTCATAACAATGTTCATACTTGTGTCATTGGTTCCTTGTACATAGCTTGCTATTAGGTTCATAGGCTTTGATTAGTTCATAGGTGTTGACTAGTCTAACAACCACAAGGGCTTTTTTAAGCATAGCCATGCATCCCAAATCCCTTACAAGTTGTTGTACCCTTCATAAGTGTAAGAAGGACCTTGGAAGATGAGACATTTACAAACAGGGCCTGTAAGATGAATAATTTATAGGCTGGGCTGCTTGAGACCATTAGAGACGTAGTTGTCAAACTAGGGATGAAATTCTTGTTCCCCATCCAAGTGTCCAAATTACACTTGAATTTGGATAGGGATGAACTCTGCTTCACATGGATGGGGAGCCTGTTTTAGAGACCTTCTTTGAGAAGGTCACCAAACCAACGGTTGAGTAAGCATTGCCTGCCCTCAATGAGCCCAGTGTCGGGAGGTTTCCATTGTCATTATTCATCATTTCCATGGCGATTCTTTCATGGCTTTGCATAGGAGATTAGTGAGACATATGGATCTATAGTTTCCAGGGTCTGTAGATGGCCCACCTTTCTGCAGAGGGATGACTGGTGCTGTTCTCTATTCATGAGGCATAAAGCCTGTTTGGAGGCTATGGTTAAACTGCAATTCCAGAGGCCTGATAGGTCACATTTCATACTATTTAGAAGGCATCCTGGATGTAAATTGTTATCGACTTTGTAAATAGTTTTATTTTTGTGTGTAGTTTTGTATTATAAATCTGTTATCACAAAATGTCATTGATGTAAAATTCAGTATATATATGTGTGTATATATATATATATATATATATATATATATATATATATATTTTTTTTTTTAAAGAAGCCATCCTGGGTCCACTGATGCAGTGTTCTTGGCCTTAGAGAAAGCAGTAAGGACCTGTTCCCTAGTGATCGCAGGGGGAGTTATATTTGATGGCATTTCCTCAGGGAATGTTGTGGGATAAAGAGGGGTAAAGTTGGAGCTTGTTTTGTTGGCCAGTAGGTGTGCTGTATCTTCCTGTTCATTATAGGTGGCTCCATTAACTGTGAGCTTTGCACACAATTGTGTATTGCCTTTGAGGTTGCAGACAAAGCTAAAGAATGTCTTGTGGTTGGCTTTGGCATGGAAGGCCAATTTTTCCTCAAATTTGGCTTTAGTAGACTGCATTTGTTCTCTGATTTTTTTTTTTTTTAGTTTGATGAGTGATTTTGTCCTTCTGGATACTGCACCTCACAATTCTTGCCATGATTTTCTTATGGCCTGTAATGTCCAGCTAATATCCTACTGGATTGCCAACAATAATGTAACATCCCCACACTTAAAACCGGGATCAGTAATTCAGGAACAAAAGTCTATAATTAAAACCTTCCACCAAATGTTCACTGCCAATAATGACCAACAAATGAAAAATAAAATGGCAAGTGAGCCACCAAGCAGAGTTACACTTTTATTAACTTTGGTACAAAAATGGAGCTACTGAAGCAAAAAAGGGACTAGAAGAGCTAAAAATAATAAAGGTTTAATGAAGCACTTTTCGTCAGGTACACAGACTCATTTAATGAAGCACTTTTCTTCAGGTACACAGACTCGTTTAATGAAGCACTTTTCATCAGGTGCACAGACTCGTTTAATGAAGCACTTCATGTCAGGTACACAGACTCGTTTAATGAAGCACTTTTCGTCAGATACACAGACTCATTTAATGAAGCACTTTTCATCAGGTGCACAGACTCGTTTAATGAAGCACTTTTCGTCAGATACACAGACTCGTTTAATGAAGCACTTTTCGTCAGATACACAGACTCATTTAATGAAGCACTTTTCGTCAGGTACACAGACTCGACTTCTTCAGATAACTAATTTTTTCTTAAGCCATTGCTTAAGAACTCTATAAACAACCATGTGACAAGTACATTTACATATTAAATACAATAATTAACAAATAATTAACCATTTAAAAGCAAACATTTTAAAGGCAAAGACAGTCTTGCAGTTCCCCAGTGTAAGAACCAAGTACACTTAAAACATTTGGTTATATCTCATATTAACCAAGATGTGTGCCTCAAGACATGTAGTTACAATACTAAAAATAAAGTGCAAAATGATATTAAAATCATGATTAAATATTATTGCAATTATAAAACACTAAGCTACAAACCACTTATAGAATTATTAATGTTTTATACTGGCCAACTCTCTTTGGGGCTTGGAATTATCTAGTCAAACTTTTTAACTTTAAATAAGGTAAAATAGAACATGTCTCATTTAACCTGGAGGGTTTTGGGCATCAACTTGCAATTGCCAGAGTAGTTCTAACTGTTCCAATAATAATAGTGAACTAGGTCCACCTCTTATATCCTGGGTAATTTAATTGATTATTCTAAATTTAAATCTAAGTGTCGGAAAGTTTTCAATGTGCTTAGCCAAAGCATTTTCTGTCTTATATTTCCTTATGCTGTAAAGATGTTCGTATATTCTTTCTTTAAACTTTCTGTCTGTTTTTCCAATGTAAAAAACTGGACAGAAGTCGCAATGGGCTAGGTACACCACCATTTATGTCTTACAGTTGAACCTCTTTTTAGTATAATATATGTCGTTTTTAATAGTGAATTTCTGCCCTGTTGCTATGTGTCCACAGTAATTACATGATTCGCACTTGAACATCCCTGGGGTTCTAGTAAAGCTTAATTTAGATGTCTCCATTAAAATTTTTAAGTTAGTTCCCCTTCTAAATACAAAAGTTGGTTTTTCACCTACTTTGTTAATAATATGTTTGTCATTTGATAGTAAATTTCAATTTTTAAGGATGATATTTGTAATGTTAAAAGCCTCAAAATTATATGTGAAAATGAAAATTACTCTACGGTTATTACCCAATTCATCACGTGAAATTCTTCTATCAACATTGTTCATTGATGGAATTTCTCTTACTAGTACAGGTCAATTAATAATTACTGATCCTACACAAGCTGCTTCCTGCAGCGAGCAAAGACAGCCAAACACTAAATGACATTTGCAGCAACGCTGTTGAACAATAGTTCACTCACCCATACAACCTGTATACCAACACACAAGGAGCACTATCCAGGATCTGAACCAGAGAACCAAGCCTCGTAAGGCAACAACATTAATTGTATGACCTGTTACTCCCTGTAATTCTGAAAGTAAAACAAACTGTAGTGCAATATCCCAACTAAATGCAGTTGTGTTCTGATGTACATTTTGTGTTTAAAAACAAGAGTAAATAAGCTTTGCATAATCACAGTTTAGAAAGAAACATGCCACAATCACATTCCTTTTAGTAAATTAAGAGAATGCACTTTTTATAGTATTCACCCCATTACCTGGGACATTTGTGACCAGAAATGAATGTCCTTAAGGTCAGTAGATCCAAGTGACAGACTGTGGAGCAGCTGACAGAGGAGAACCCTATCCCTTAAAGCGTGGGTTAAAATCAAACACCATCACAGAGGGCCACACTACCTTATGTTTCTGTAGTAAAACACTGCAGTCTATGAGCCAGCATCCACATTACCTCCATTTCTCCAGCCTTAAAACACTGGGGGGAAATGAAATGTCCACCAAATGCTTGTTAGTACCAATAGTCCAGAGCCAGTCAATGAATAGGCTCCTTCGTTTTGCAAAATATGGAGCAGTAATCCTGGACTTCTAGAAGTGATTTTGGAGTTTATGCCTTCACTGAAACTAAGGCAGAACATGCCAGTAAATGAACAAACAATTTGAAAGTAGTGGTACTGCTGCTGGTAACCAGTCTTGGCTGTCCAAATCGTACAAATCAGCATGGATATCAACTCATCAGATCGTCTGATGCAATGTCCTTTTTTGTTAGCTGATGCAAGTCCTGAGTGGGTTTGTGGCCATAAACAACTTTTGTTTTTTTTTAAAAGCTCTCTTACAGGCAGTCAAGGCCCAGGGTCAGGCATTGTCTCACAACACTGACATCATCACATCCCTGCATGTTGATGACATTGCAGTATACACTGGTGCTGCATGATGACATCAGCATTATCAAAAAATAATTGTAAATGAAAAAAAAAATCATGATTTGAAGGGGCCACTCGGGAATTTGTGGCACCCCATTATTTTATCCTCAAAACCGTGGAATTCTGAGGAATTCGGTACAGTTGTGAGGTATGTGTCTGACTCATATCAACCTACGCAGTTCTCATATCTGTCCCAATATGAGTATTCAGGTCTCCCATCATCCACACCAACTGTTGCTTACTGCTTAAATGCGCTTTTTTATCTCTGCATGATAACTCTGCTGTTGGGCATATGCTGAGATTATAAATACTGCAGATATTGCCCTGTCTCTTACTCATCACAAACCTTACACTACTTCTAATCTGTCCTTCTGCTGAGTAATTGACTCTAGAATGTAAGTCATGTGGTTTTACGACACTGGCCTTCCACCTCGTCTCCTGGATACACAGGATGTCCAGTCTGCTCCTCACCATCATCTCATCATAGCTCATGCTACATCCTGTTCAGTCTAGTGACCCTTAATTCATGTTTGACAGATTGATTGGTTTTATGTCCAGTTTTCACACAACAGTGCTACCTCAGGTAACTCAGGCTAGGCAGGTGGACACTGGTTGGACTGTACCATAATGACCCACTAGCTCAGAGACTGCACAACAACAAAAAGGAAAGGACATATTCCTAATCTTTAGGAAAGGACATATCCCTAATCCTTAGGGGAGGACATACTCCTAATCCTTAGGGAAAGAACATATTCCTAATTCTTAGGGAAAGGACATATTCCTATTCCTTAGGGAAGGACATACTCCTAATCCTTAAGAAAAGAACATATTCCTAGTCCTTAGGGAAAGGACATATTCCTAATCCTTAGGGAAGGACATACCCTAATCCTTAGGGAAAGAACATATTCCTAATCCTTAGGGACGGACATACTCCTAATCCTTAGGGAAAGAACATATTCCTAATCCTTAGGAAGGGACATATTCCCAATCCTTAGGGAAGGACATATTCCTAATCCTTAGGAAAGGACATATTCCTAATCCTTAGGGAAGGACATACTCCTAATCCTTAGGGAAAGAACATATTCCCAATCCTTAGGAAAGGACATATTTCTAATCCTTAGGGAAGGACATATTCCTAATCCTTATTTTACCAAAATCTTATGCACAAAACTGGCTGCAGATTGCATTCACTTGTGCTTGCAGTCAATAGGGACATTTCAACAAACTTCACCAGCTCATCTGAATGTATGCAGCCCATATCGAGGGGGGGGGGATTTTTAATTATTTTCTCGTTTGTTATTTCCCTGAGACCTTGTGTAGTTAACATACTGAAGACGAATAGAGAATCTATGCTGGTAATAATGTGGAGAAGTTGGCAGTCCCTGAGGATCGGGAACATTTATTAATTTACTTAATACTACAACATCTGACATAATCTTATTTTAGTAATAATAGGACTTTGTTCAAAATCAAGAAACATAAATGTGTTTTGCATCTTACAGTTTAAAGCATTTGTGTAAAATCACAACTGCATAATGATCTCCTGATATTTTTAGCATGCCAAAGATGCTTGCTATTACCTGTAAATTTAGTCTTACATCTTTAAATAGGTGAAAATTATCATGTTGTCTTATTACTCAATGTGAAAAAATCATATAGAAGGAAGCTTTGAACTGAATAAAATAACAGTAAATTAATAGTCTGCAAAGAGGTCTTCGATGACCCCACTAAACAGACTGACATGAGATAAGAAAAATAATCTGCAATATATTATTTCCAGAATATTCTATATCCAGACAGACTTGTACTTAATGTAAACAACAGAATAACTAAACTAAATTATAAATCAAACCAACAGCAAGGCCAGGACACCGGTTTATTAAAACAGAACACAATCAAAACACTCTAGCCTTTTTTAGAGCCGAGGCGGTAGTCTTTTGATTGTGTTCTATTTTAATAAATCAGTGTCCTGGCCTTGTTGTCGGTTAGACTTGTACTTAACTTAGAAATCTGTACTGGCACTGGTTGGTGTGACTGACTAGAACAGCTGAAAAGTCACCATCTACTACCCCTTTGTGCAAAGTATTACACAAATGTCATACCTCTGCACATGCAAGATTTCTGAACGTTAATGTACATACCAAAAAAGTAGATATAATCCTAGAGTTAAGTGACATGCTGTAAACTTTCTTGCATACCCATGCATGTGTTGCAAGCAATCATTAAAAGACTGATTAGTAAATATGACTCATAATACTGCAATAAAGCATGCAAAATGTTAGGTTTCTGAACCTGAGTTTTGGTTCAGAACACTTATTAAAAACATATGTTGTGTATTTGTGATCTGTATGTGCTGGATTTACTTGAGTTGCAGGACACTGCTGTCACTCGGCCATCTCTGTTATTCCTCGGACCTCTGAACTTTTGCAGTCTGATTGCACTAAAGGTCATCAATCCTGCCTCCTGACTGGCTTGTAGTCTGATTGCACTAAAGGTCATCAATCCTGCCTCCTGACTGGCTTGTAGTCTGATTGCACTAAAGGTCATCAATCCTGCCTCCTGATTGGCTTGTAGTCTGATTGCACTAAAGGTCATCAATCCTGCCTCCTGATTGGCTGCTCTGTATTCTCCTCATTCCTGTTTACATCAAAGTTGCTAAAAACTTGAATTATTTTTATGGCTTATTAGGACTGATCATAAAGGCTGACACAACTGAGACGTTAGTGTATGCTCATATCATTTGTGCACACCTGTCTCTTACAACAGTCTAAGCACCAGCTGTGTAAAGGTACCCCAAAATATCCATTTTGTATGTTACTCTCTGCATTAGGACCAGCGTGCCAATGTAATATCCCAGGCTAGTAATATGAGCACAAAGTCAAAGAGCAAGGCTAAAAACAGCCTCTGTTTAATTTCATGGATAAGTATACCAGCCCTTCACAGCAACAACCTGCATATATTAAGAAGAGTAAAATGAATATATAAAGACATGGACTTTGTAACAGCACAGAAATCCTTAACCTTGATGGACAAAAAATATGTAGGGCATAGGTTAAAGGCACAAAAGTGAAATGGCATCATAAGACATCATGATTCCATAGCATGAATGCATACTTTCAAAGTACTTGTGACCAAAAGAGCTCTGAGAACAAGTGATGTGAAAGTCTAGTTATCCAAGGTGGTACAGGTTTACCGTGTTCTTTCAGGAACAGAGAGAGCTGAGTGCAAGCCATGTAGCTGCTAACTAAGATGCACATTGATTACACTTATGTATTTCATGAACGAAACACACAAGTATTTAGGTGTGACATGAGCAATTCAGAGGTTTCATTTTCTCTTGGCATTGAAAGGCGATATTCCAACTTTTGACCTGAACTTGGAAAAGGCTCACATTAAGTGTTATAGAGAGTTCTGAGTTTCAAACTGGCAGCATAACTTTCAACTTTGCTTAAGAATTCAGAACAAAGACAAAAACAGTGTCTAAATATTATTTGAATTCACTTAAAAAATGTAATACAGCAGCAGCATTATCATGAACATGCAAATTCGGAGTGATGCGAAGGCTGAAACTCTAATGTCTAGCACTATTGATTGGTTGTAATCCTCAGTGATTTATCATAACAATCAAAACTGTGAAGAGAGAGAGTTTTCTGCTGCCCAAAAGGACAGACTAATAGAATGAGACAAGGACTAATGAGCGGGGGGGGGGGGGGTGACTAAGGACATGAAATGAGAGAGGGAGAGAGAGTATAACACACCAAATTTGTTGCATGCTGTTCACCAGGGGTATGAAAGCTAGGCGAAAGCTGGGTAAGAATTTACATGTTACCTGTGTCCATTAGAGACATAATAGATAGCCCATGGTGAATTTCTGATTTCTCAACTACATGTATGATGACAATCTCTCTCTAACTCTAATGTGCACATTGCAGTGTATTTGCTGAGCCACTGGATGTGTGTCTGATATGGATGAGACTCCCACCACTGTATACCATAGCAAGCTTGGACCAAATCCCAGGTAAACAGTATGTGACGGCTTTGGTTCTCACCAATCTGTCCTCCTGATGAGCTCATCTCTGTTGCGTTGAACATGGTAACCTGACAAGTATCCACCAACCATGATTTCATATGTGGTTTGGATGAGAGCCCACTTCTTATTGTATAGCATGCACTACGTTTTGTTTTAAAATACACAGGCGTTTGTTATTTGTTTACACTGCTTTCTCTGCACAAAAGCATCTCCATTACTTCAGTGGAATGGTAACTGGCCTCTTTGTGGAGGTGGACTCCCTCATCCTAACTTCCTGGGTCCTATATGAGAGTCAGCTGGCTATCCAGCATGCAACACAGGGGTTAATGCTTAATTCTGTGAGTTGGTTTACAATGCCCGAGTAGGATATAGTATCACATGACCTGGCCAGGTCAAGGTGGGCAGTATGCACCATTTTGCCCTCATCCGTTGCCTTGGTGACCTTCTGCAAGAAGCCCACCAGGCTGAGTAGGCATGACCTGCCCTTGATGAAACTGATCTAGGATGGATCCAGTGTTGGAAGGTTTTTATGTCATTAGTTATTATTTCAATGATAGGGTTTATTAAGTCAAAACCACCTTCTTTAAATTCATTATATATAACCCACTTCTTACGGGATTAATTCTGAAACCCTCATTATTCCAAAGACAATCTCTAACAGATAAGATAAAAGGGAAATACACTCCTTTGTACTTAATTTCCCTAATATGACTGAATGGATTTACTATATTTTTTTCTTCTTTCTTCTTCTTTCGACTGCTCCCATTAGGGGTCGCCACAGCAGATCACCTGTTTCCATTTCTTCCTGTCCTCTGCATCTTGCTCTGTCACACCAACCACCTGCATATCCTCTCTCACCACATCCATAAACCTTATCTTAGGCCTTCCTTTTTTCCTGTTACCTGGCAGCTTTATCCTTAGCATCTTTTTCCCAATATACTCTGCATCCCTCCTCAGCACATGTCCAATCCAACGTAATCTTGCCTCTCTGGCTTTGTCTCCAAACCTTCCAACCTGGGCTGATCCTCTAATATACTTATTCCTAATACTGTCCATCCTCGTCACACCCAGTGCAAATCTTAACATCTTCAACTCTGCCACGTCAAGCTCTGACTCCTTCCTTTTTGTCAATGCCACTGTCTCCAACCCATATAACATAGCTGGTCTCACTACCCTCTTGTAGACCTTCCCTTTCACTCTTACTGGTACTCGTCTGTCACAAATTACTCTTGACACTCTTCTCCACCCACTCCATCCTAACTGTACTCTCTTCTTGACCTCTCTTCCACACTCACCATTACTCTGAACTGTTGATCCCAAGTACTTAAACTCATTCACCTTCGCCACCTCTACTCCCTGCATCCTCACCATTCCTCTATCCTTCCTCTCATTCACACACACATATTCTGTCTTAGTCCTGCTGACCTTCATTTCTCTTCTCTCTAGAGCATATCTCCACCTCTCCAGGGTCTCCTCCACCTGTTCCCTACTCTCACTACAGATCACAATGTCATCTGCAAACATCATAGTCCACGGGGACTCCTGTCTGATCTAGTCTGTCAACCTGTCCATCACCATTGCAATAAGAAAGGGCTCAGAGCTGATCCTTGATGTAATCCCACCTCCACCTTAAACGCATCCGTCACTCCCACCGCAGACCTCACCATTGTCACACTACCCTCGTACATATCTTGTACCACTCTTACATACTTCTCTGACACTCCTGACTTCCTCATACAATACCACAACTCCTCTCTAGGCACCCTGTCATATGCTATCTCTAAATGCACAAAGACACAATGCAACTCCTTCTGATCTTCTCTGTATTTCTCCATCAACACTCTCAGAGCAAACATTGCGTCTGTAGTGCTCTTTCCTGGCATGAAACCATACTGCTGATCACTAATCACCACCTCCCTTCTTTTTTTCTGAACAACAAATTATATACTTTTCATGCAATCATTATTTCCTTTATGGATAAAAGCAGGACTCCATGGAGAGAACCAGTGGAGTAGCACCAAACAGTAAAATATCCAAGATAAAAGAGCAATCACTGTGCACGGTAAATTCATTCGAATAAAATAGTCTGGTGAAAACGTTGCATGACAAAATCTGTTTAATAAAACAAACAGGTTAAAATCCATGAAATCTGTTTCACATATCACACTCCACTTCTTCAGATGATATGAAAACACTGCAACCATTCACAAACTTATCCAATGTCTAATTACATAAAAGCCAGTCAAATCACATAAAAAGTCACATGCTCAAAACTCTAACTGCAACAATGTATCACCTAAGTAAATTCCATAACTTCAAAGCTGATCTTAGAGACCTTTCCATTTAAAGCTTTCATCTTATCAACCTGTAGTTGCAGTATCCAATACAGCTCCCTCTTCTCTGTTTTTAGTAGAGAAATCTCCCAGTCAAAGGTCTTCCCTCATTTTCTCTATAACCATAAACTTAAAAGAATGAGTACCCTTTATATCCATTGCATGTATTTTATTTATTTATTTAAGTTTGATGACCGGGGAATTCCACTGGGCCAAGAAGAGCCTGTTTTCAGTGGAGGCACTGGGAGAAAAGCTCCACAATAATTGAAAGTTACATTTCAGTTTACTAAAGGACATAGTTCATACAGCTAATTAAACATTTACTGATAAGTTCCATGATATTTGCAAATGGCTTGTCACAATCTTACAAAAATGAAAATACAGAAATGTCAACATTTACATAAAGTGAATATTTTTGTTATAAACTCAATTGTAGGTTTAACATTTCAAAATATAAAGCTACTAACCATTAGTAGGTTAGGAAAATATGCATAGAGAGGGTAATAGTATATTTGAGATTAGAGAGTATAGTACAATAGATATTAGAGAAAAAAATAGTTTTTAGTAGGGGAGGGATTGTTTTGGTGGGATGAAGTAATAGTAGAGGTAGTTGGATGAGTCAGTGCAATGTGGGATGGGGGGGGGGTTTAATTTGGAGCGTGGCATGTATTCTTAGTGGAGTCTTATCATTTTGTTGCCCAAGATCTCTAATATGTTCTCTCATTCTCACCATAAGGGAGCAGTTGCTCTTGCTGACATAAAAACACCTACATTGATCACATTGTACTAAATAAACTACATTTGTCTTAGTACAGTCAGCTGCTACCGTAAACTCATATTTTCTGTGAGTAGTTGGGTATACAAAAAAAAATCAGTATTAATAAACTGGCAGAAATTACATCTGCCACGTGGGATCCTGCGTCTCTCCTGAGCATGTGCAATTTCTCTATTATTATAACTTCTTATTCTTGGACCTAAATGCCAGTTCTGTTCCTGTTAATTGATTAATTTTGCTGTCTGAGCTCAAGACGTGCCAATTATTCTTCATAACTTCACAGGTAGCTCCTATGCTACTAGAATAATATAGTGGAACAGGTGTTCCCCATTTAGTGTCAGTCCTTACTCTGGCATCATTGCCACTAGATAACATCTCTGAAAAGTAAGGTTTAGCCATTCTACTTTGTAATACATCTACATTAGAGAGCTTGTTCTTCCTCTCTCTTTGATTATAATCTCTTGCCATAAATTCTTTCTTCATTTCTTTAATATCTCATTCAAACTTCTTCTGATTATTGTTCAAATGTGAAATTCTTATTCCTTCGCCCTTAACTTTATTATGATAAACATGGGGAAGGGTGCAAGCTTTATCTGTGTAATACATGGTTCCTGTGACGCTCCTTTCTGTATCTGCTGGTAATAATGTTGTTAAACTCATCTCTTTCTAAACTAATCTAAAAAATCTACCACTCTCTGAGATACGGTCATAGTAAACCCGAGAAACGTGGTTGTGGCATGTAAATACTCATTGAATTCACTGAGGTCTTCAGTGGTTCCTGACCACAAAAAGAAGATATCATCCACTAATCTTTTGTAAAACCTAATAAAAGGCACAGATTTGTTGTTCTTCAAAACTAGGTTGGTTTCCCACTGGGCTAATACAATATTAGCATAACTATTTGCACAGGATGTCCCCATTGCCACCCCCATTTTGTGTCAATAATACTTACTCAAAAAGAGAAATACATTATTTTCTAAGATCATTTCAACAAACGAACATAGTAAATCAATTTGTTTAACATCATAGTGATTATTAGCTAGGAAAAATTATTTCATGCGCTCCACACCCCATTGATTAAGGATCACTGTTAACAATGAACATGCATCCACCGTGACAAATAAATCAGTCTCCCCAATATGTTCATTTTTGAAAAAGAGATACAACTCATTCAAAAATTGCTTTTTATCAATCAGAACAGTAGGTACTTCACTTAATACAGCCCTCAAATGTTTCTCTACATAAATAGATAAGAGCTCTGTTGGCCAGCCCCATCCAGACACAATGGGTCTGAATGGTGGGTTGCTTGAGTCTTCATGCATTTTTGGCAAACAATGAAGCACTGGTATAAAGTATATTTTTTTAATATTGTCTATATATGATATGTATATATATATATATATATATATATATATATATATATATATATATATATATATAAATAGATTCAATGCCTGTTACATCTCCAATATTACCATATCATAAAAGTCTCTGCCCTTTATTACCGCTGCTCCTCCTTTATCTGCTAGCCAGATGGAAATGGAGTTGTCATTTCTCTGAGCTCTAAGGGCCTCAGATTCACTCTTCATCATATAATAAAACTTATTCCTACTTCCATTGCTGGCAAATAACTCTGTCAAGTCTTGCTTACAAGTATTACAAAAAAGTTTCTAATGTGGGATCCAACACTGGAGTAAATACATTAGGTTTGTTAAAACTGCTTACATTCAATTCATCTGAAAACATAGTTCTTAATAGGTTCATAGGTTGGTACTAGGCTATCAGCTCTAGGGCCTATACAAGCCTAGCCATAACAATTCCCTTGGCTATTTCTTCCCACACTATTTACTTCCCTGGACCCCTGTCTAGCAGGGCAACTGACGTGATCCCTGGGGTGAATTTCCTTTCTACCATCCAATCGTCAAGGTTCCTTTTGAAGAGGGCCAAAGAGGCGCTCTGCTTGACATGTATTCCAGAGTCTGGGGAGTCTCTGGGTCAGGAACCTATCCCTCCAGCATGTTTTGTTTATTGTGATGACAAGGTTTAGATCCCTGGAGCTTGTGGCTCTGAGGGATTGGGATTTCTTTAAGTGTAGAATGTCCAACAGCTCTGGGTTTGACATGGCCTTGTATGTTAAGCAGAGATCACCTTTGAGTAGACGATACGCGACGAGTAATTGCAGACCGTTGACAATCTAACATCTAGCACAACCTCTCCCATATCCATTTCTCTATAAAAGACAGCCCTTTTTGTAGCACAGCAATTTCTTTTCAGCCAATCTTCTTTTTGAAATATTATAAATTAAAGAATAGGTAACTTCTCCCACATTTTTTTATTGTATGGGTAGCTGGATTGTCCTGAGAGTTCTTCCTTCTCTTGTGCCCTCTGCTCATGGAATGATTCCTTTCTACTGACCTTGTTACTCTGATCAGCAGTGGAGGTACTGGAAAAAACCTGAGCCTGCTCATTTCTTATCTTTCTGCGTACATCAGATTGCCGTGCATTCTCCTCTGAAGTCTGCTCTGTTGTCACTGATGCCATCACACTCTGCATATTCGCATGAACAGTGACATCTTGCCCAGTCCAATGGATTTCTTTCCCTTTTTGTTTCCTATCAGAGGAATGAGTTTTAGGCCAGGAATTATTACATTATTTCCTTTATTTCACATAAAATGTCATCTGATGTTGTAAATCTTTGTTTATTCATTACAGATAGGACCTCAGTTCTGTCCTTGGAACCAATATGGCCGTTTCCAGCTCACATAAGCCAAAAACTCTCAGCCAGGAAGTAAGAACCTATCTACAATGCCTGTCTCCTGGATACTCCAGATCTCATTTGCCACATTCCTAGTCAGACATGTTAGCCATCTCTCTCAATGCTAAGTAGCAAATTGTTAATTTTATGACAGTTTTTCTTCAGAATTACTAAATTTTTAGTCAAGTTAGCCTTTTCTTACTGTCGCCTATAACCTAAGCCTATTTCCTACCCTTTTTCTTGGTAATTTAATTTTTTTTACCTTTTTTTGGTACTGTCCCTCTCTCCTGTCTTTGACAGGCCTTCCCTTTTTACTAGTGTTATTCTTTAAAATAACATCACTGGTATTTTCTCCCTTATTTTTTCTATAGGATAGCATTGTTACCTTACCATGTCAGACAAAGCTAAGTTGGGATTTAAACAGTGCGACAAGTGTGGACGTAAGATGCCTAACTCAGATACACATGTCCATTGTATCTACTGTTTGGGCGTGGATCATATTAAAACTGACTGTGACATTTGTACTAGTTTTAGTAATCGGACACTAGCAGAACATAAAAATAAACTTATTTTAAAAGGTTTACTCAAGGCACCTTTCTCGGAGGATCTATCTGAGTTGGAGGTCTCACCCCCTCCTAACACCACAAAACATAAGGAAAAATGGAGTCACTCAGTTCCTGCATCTCCATCAGTTACGGAACCGAGTCGGCTCTGTGTTTCCCTGGCACCCTCAGTGCCAACAATGATATTTACTTTTATTTCAGTTCCAACCATGGCACAACTGACTTTGGTGCTGTCCTTGGTTCCCACATCACCTCCGATGACTGTACATACCTAGGCACCATCCCTGACCATGGTGCAGACAGTTTTTCTTGGCTCCATGGGCTCCGATGACTGTATATACCTCAGCACCATCCCTAGCCATGGTGCCAACAGTTTCTTTGGCTCCATCAGCTCCAAAACTTGAATACCTGCCAAGGACAACATATTCTCCAACTTACAACCCTTTTTTGGGGCAGAGGTTTATCCCCTTTCTAGAAAGACCTGATTCCCCTTCAGCAGCATCCTTTAGATCCACTAGGAGTTTCTTTGAACTAGACCTAATGCGGGTTGTGGACCAGCTTCTGGCAGCTAGGGGATTGCCCATTCCAGCTAGACCTTCAATCCCTCCTGGCTCAGAATCTTTTACCACATCTTCCCCTGTTTATCTTCCTCCAGCATCCACCCTGATCTCAGTACTGATGTCCACTTCAGTACATACTGTCTCGGCTCCAACAGCAGTGTTTCCCCTGTCGGCACCAACCACCCTTGCTGCATTGGCTCCAATAGAGCCAATGCTTTCTCGGAGCAGTGATTGGACTGTCTGTAATTTGGTACCTAGTCTGGCACCTATTTTCTCGCTGGCACCATCTATGTCCATGGTTCGGATGGCTTATGGATCTCTTGGAACCCCTCAACTAGAAGTGGGCTCTTTGGGGTGGGGTGTGACCCCAGTTCCCTGGTTGCCCCTCCCAGTTTTGGGCTCCCGTTCCCTCCTCGAGTGGGCCTGCTGTACAGGTGATGGAAAGGGTCTTTCATTCTGAAGGCTCACAGTCTACACCAATGACATCAGTATCAGAAACCTCCTCTAGCATGCATCTCTCCCAACCCGCTATCTCGGGTCCCCAGGCATGGGAGTCACAAGAACCCCCTTTGAAGGGAACCCCTTCTCCAGAGTCCTCAGAAGGTCTCACTCGAGAGCCACCCTGGAAGAAATGGTGCAAGAGGAAGCACCTAGATTCCCCAGAGGAATCTATCACAGAAGACACTGATTGTGATGAGGGCAAAGGGTCTCCACATTCTCCCCCAGATGATGTTTCATTTGGAGACATTCCTGAAATCCTCAAACAGCGGGGGGGAATGGAAGTCCTCTAACCCTTCTTCTGAGGAATCAGTGTTCCTGCGGGCCTTCCAAGCCCAGCCATCTACTTCCTGGGTGACCCCCACCAGCAGATGACCTTGTTAAGCTAATTGTACAGCATGACTGGAAGGCTCCAGACAATGTAGTATCTGTCCCCCGGAGGCTAGACAAACGTTTATCTACACCTGAAGACCAGCCCCACTGGTCCAAGCAGTTGACAGTTGATTCTATGGTCATGGCGGTGGCCACCAAGAGGGAACTGGCAGAAGATAGTTCCACTGTCCATCCCCCAAACAGGAAATCCTGGACCATGGACAGACTAGGGAAGCAGACCTATGCTTCAGTGACCTTCTCCATTCGGTCACTGAACTACTGGGCACACTTTACTCACCTCCAAAGAGACCTAATTTCCAAAATGTCTTCCTCTTTGGTGGGGGTAGTGCCTGATCAGGTGCATGACACTGTTACCTTGCAGCTAGCTACTCTTGAATCCATCTCGAACTCCTCGATGCTTTTGATATTTCATACCACCGAGGGGCAACTGGAGCTGCCGCATCTGGTATTGTCATGAGATGCAATGCTTGGATGCAGTTGTGTGACATTGCAGACCCCTTTAAATCTTCCTTCATTAATGCACCTGTTGATGAATTTGCACTTTTTGGACCCAAGGTACGAGACACACTTGCACGTAGTGAGAAAGAAGGAAAGACCTTGTCTGCTGTGGACATATGCTTTTCCAACACCCAGAGGTCCTACTCCAGGAACTAGAAGGGAGGAAGGATGTGGTTTAAGAAATCTGAAGGATCCTTTCATGACACTCATGGTGAAGAATCCCCCTGGGGCAGAGGGGGCAACTCTTATGTAAGATGCCCCTTTCAGGGCAGAGGGGGTCCACGTAACCAGGTCACCAGAGATTCTTTCTCTGGCAGACCCTACCAGCGCTCCTGAGCAGTGGCCTGATTGCTTTCCTCTGGAAGCAGTTGGGGTTGATTTTCTCTGCATCTACCAGCCTGGCATCTTATTACTACCGATGCTTGAGTGCAGAGAATAATATCCAGAGGCTACCAAATACCATTTAATTTAACTCCCAGACCCATCAAATGAATCCCCAATGTAGCACCCAATCAGAGGGAATTAGCAGCCCTAGAAATAGAAAAGCTGCTAAGAAAAAGAGTCATCCAACCAGTCCCACCAGACCAGACAGGATCCGGGTTTTACTCGAAGTTCCTTTTAGTGCCAAAAAAGACAGGGGACTGGAGACCAATCCTGGATCTCAGCCTACTGAACAAATTTATCAAACCTCAAAAATTACAGATGGTCACAGTATAGTCCATTCTTCCCTTCCTGGGGAGGGATAATTGAATGTGCTCTATAGACCTCCAGGATGCGTACTACCACATAAAGAAGGATCACTGCTCCAGGAGGTTTCTCCACTTCTGGCTGGGAGCCAGTCACTACCAGTTCAGGGCACTACCATTCGGTCTCTCGACAGCCCTGAGAGTGTTCACTAAATGAATGGCAGTTGTGGTAGCTCATCTTCGACTACAAGGATTACAGGTGTTTCCCTATCTAGATGACTGGCTCCTTACCACTCCAACCAGGAATCTCCTAGTCCGCAGCCTCTCTTACACTCAAGGTCTTGCTCTCCACTTGGGAATTACAATCAACAAAGACAAATCTCAGATGTCCCCAATGAAGACACTAGAATTTATTGGAGTGGTCTTCGACACAACATCCTGTCAAGCTTCTCTCCCCCCTCACAGGCTTTTGAAAATAAGACACTAAATCCAAGACCTTCTACCCCACACATATGTACCAGCATGTCTTGTACTGCAACTCTTGGGCTCCATGGCAGCTGGCATTATGTTAGTACCACTGGCGAGACTGCACATGAGAATCCTGCAGTGGCTCCTTTCCGCACAATGGTCATTGTTAACCCACCCACTCAACCACATGATACACCTTACAAACCATTGCAAGGAAGAAATGCTGTGGTGTATGAAGCCACAAAAGAATCTTTGGTGTTGACCATTCTGTCTTCCCCAACCCATGGCCATGGTGACCACAGATGCTTCCCTGTTAGGTTGGGGGGGGGGCATTTCCAGGGAAAGCCTGTCCAAGGCACCTGGACCCCCATCAAGGCCAACTTGCACATAAATGTCCTGGAACTGAGGGCAGTTCTCTTAGTGTTGCAAGTGTTCCATGCATCCCTACCCTTGGGGACCATTGCAATCCAGTCAGACAACATGTCAGTCGTCTGGTATATCAACAAGCAAGGGGGAGCCAGATCTTTTCTCCTGGGTCAGGAAGCCATGAGGATTTGGCACTGGGCGATAGTTTCCAACCACTTTCTTATAGCAATGCACATTCCCGGGAGTTCCAACCTTATTGCGGACAATCTGAGCAGGAACATTCTGATGCATCATGAGTGGTCCCTCAACCCTGTAACAGCAGATCAAATCTTCCAACATTGGTGCAAGCCTTGCTGCTTCCTGTTTGCTTCCCCTCTAAACTACAAATGCAGAAACTACTTTGCCCTGATCCCCCCTCAGGGTGAACCACCGAGGGATACTCTAATGCACGATTGGCCCCCAGGTCTTCTGTATGACTTTCCCCCATTTCCCCTCATTCCAAAATTTCTCCAGAAAGCTCAGAAGTTGAAAAGCAAAGTGATCCTCATTTTCCCTACTGACAACATTAAGTCTGGTTCCTGTTTCTATGGCCTCATCTGATTCACAGCCCGTGGATCCTGGATTATTCCCAGGACCTGTTATCTCATCCTCAGGGACTGATTCATTTGTACCTGCACAGTCTCAAGCTCACAGATTGGTTCCTCTACTTCCAATGATTGCCAGGCTGCCTGATATCCCATCTCCTGTTCATGAAATTCTTCTGGCTTCACACAAACCTTCCACCAGGAAAGTTTATTCTAGTAAATGGACTAGGTTTTCTGTTTGGGCCAAAGATCAGAACATAGATCCCTTCTCTATGCCTATTCAAAAGATCCTACAATACCTGACTACTCTTCTACATGCAGGAGCTTCAGCTTCAATGATCACTGTACATTTAGCAGCTATCACCAATTTTCATAATGGTCTTGATAATTCTTCAGTTATGTCACACCGACTATGCAAGGCCTTTTTGTAGGGAGTATGACATGTTAACCCTCCGGTCAAGCCTCCCTTAGAATCCTGGGACTTGACTCTGGTGCTTCAGTCTCTCACAGGTTCTCCCTTCGAGCCCTTTGATTCATGTGATTTGAAATTTTTGTCATGGAAAACCATACTTCTAGTAGCACTCAACTCAGTGAGAAGAGTATCTGAGCTGCAGGCCTTGAGTGTCAAGAGTCCTTACTTGATCTTCCACACTGATAGGGTGTCCCTTCATACTGACCCTTCTTTCTTGCCCAAGGTCATTTCTGGCTTTTCCATTAACCTATCTATTGACCTGCTGGTTTTCTTCCCTCAGCATTCTAACAGAGGGGAGTACCTTTTGCACACCCTTGATGTGCATTGGCAGCTTCGTTGTTATTTGGACAGGACTAAATATTTCAGGAAAACAGTCCAATTGTTTGTGGCTTTTGCAGGACCCAGATTGGGTAAACCTGTTTCCAAAGTGACTTTATCCTCTTGGCTTACAAACGTCATTACCTTTATCTACCAACAGAATAAGCTACCCTTACCTTCCAGAATAAAGGCTCATTCTACCAGATCTATGGCTACTTCTGTAGATTTTCATTCCAGAGCCTCTATGGATGATATATATGCAGCAGCCACTTGGGCAAGACCTCATACCTTCATATCCCATTACAAGTTGGATTTGGCCACCAGGAGACGAGCATTTTTTGATTCTATGGTACTCAGGAATATCCTTACTTAGGCCCACCCAGGACTCAAGTAGCTGGGGACTTGGTCCTATCTGTAATGAATAAACAATGATTTACAACATCAGATAAAGAAGTTATGTCTTAACATAACGTTCCATCTGTGTCGAAGATCTTTGTTCATTCATTACTTCCTATCCTCCTTCCCCCTACCTGGACTCCTGGTGGACTTTAGGAACTCCTGGTTAGGGTATTTGCTCAGACAGAGCCTCCTACTTTTTTCCTATTACTGCATCTTTTATCTAGGGTGGGCAAACTCGATCTGGAGTATCTAGGAGAGGACCATTGTGGGTAGGTTCTTAGCTGAAAGTTTTTGGCTTGCGTGAGCTGGGAAATGGCCGTATCGGTTCTGAGGATGGAACCGAGGTCCTATCTGTAATGAATGAACAAAGATCTACAACACAGATGGAACATTATGGTAAGACATAACTTCTTTTTTCTATTTTCTTTCAGAATCTTTCTCTCCATATTTTATGCTTCATTTTTAAATTTGTTTTATTGCAAAATATATGCACCTATATGCAATGTGTCATCACATCCTTTGCTTTTCTGTTTACTCAAAACTAACCATTTTGCCTATAATAATCTTATTTTTTCCTTCATAATCACACTCTTTCCCACCTTATTGCTTACAATGTTCACTAAATTCTATGCATAACTCACAAATATTTATTAATATATTATACCACAACATGCTATTCCTGGTTTCATTCCACCCTTATTGCTTTCTCTACTATATTATTAATCACTGATTAAAATAATACTATATTCATTGGTCAGCCCTGGTTGATGCCCTCTTTCACTTTGATTTTATTCGCTATCCATCTATTAACTAACACTTTTATCCAAGCCCACTCATGCATGATCCCTTTTACTTTCTATGGGATTTTATATTGTTCTAATACGTCCCAAAACTGGCAATGCCTTCTTGATGTCATTTGCAACTATTGTTCCTTCTAAGGTTCCTGTCCTAATGTCATCCACTATTTTTATCACAATGAACATTTCCTTAAATGTTACTTGCTTTCATGCTGCATATTTTAGAGCATGTTACTTGCTTTCATGCTGCATATTTTAGAGCGTCACTTGCTTTAATGCTGTATACTTTAGAGCATGTTACTTGCTTTCATGCTGCATATTTTAGAGCGTGTTACTTGCTTTAATGCTGTATACTTTAGAGCATGTTACTTGCTTTCATGCTGCATATTTTAGAGCGTGTTACTTGCTTTAATGCTGCATATGTTAGAGGGTGTTACTTGCTTTCATGCTGCATATTTTAGAGTGTGTTACTTGCTTTCATGCTGCATATTTTAGAGTGTGTTACTTGCTTTCATGCTGCATATTTTAGAGTGTGTTACTTGCTTTCATGCTGCATATTTTAGAGCATGTTACTTGCTTTCATGCTGCATATTTTAGAGTGTGTTACTTGCTTTCATGCTGCATATTTTAGAGCAAGTTACTTGCTTTCATGCTGCATATTTTAGAGTGTGTTACTTGCTTTCATGCTGCATATTTTAGAGAGTGTTACTTGCTTTCATGCTGCATATTTTAGAGTGTGTTACTTGCTTTCATGCTGCATATTTTAGAGCATGTTACTTGCTTTCATGCTACATATTTTAGAGTGTGTTACTTGCTTTCATGCTGCATATTTTAGAGTGTGTTACTTGCTTTCATGCTGCATATTTTAGAGCATGTTACTTGCTTTCATGCTGCATATTTTAGAGTGTCTTGCTTTCATGCTGCATATTTTAGAGAGTGTTACTTGCTTTCAAGCTGCATATTTTAGAGTGTGTTACTTGCTTTCATGCTGCATATTTTAGAGCGTGTTACTTGCTTTCATGCTGCATATTTTAGAGCATGTTACTTGCTTTCATGCTGCATATTTTAGAGCGTGTTGCTTGCTTTCATGCTGCATATTTTAGAGCATGTTACTTGCTTTCATGCTGCATATTTTAGAGTGTGTTACTTGCTTTCATGCTACATATTTTAGAGCGTGTTACTTGCTTTCATGCTGCATATTTTAGAGTGTGTTGCTTGCTTTCATGCTGCATATTTTAGAGTGTGTTACTTGCTTTCATGCTGCTTATTTTAGAGAGTGTTACTTGCTTTCATGCTACATATTTTAGAGCGTGTTACTTGCTTTCATGCTGCATATTTTAGAGCATGTTACTTGCTTTCGTGCTGCATACTTTAGAGCGTGTTACTTGCTTTCATGCTACATATTTTAGAGTGTGTTACTTGCTTTCATGCTGCATATTTTAGAGCGAGTTACTTGCCTTCATGCTGCATATTTTAGAGTGCCTTACTTGCTTTCATGCTGCATATTTTAGAGTGTCTTACTTGCTTTCATGCTGCATATTTTAGAGAGTGTTACTTGCTTTCATGCTGCATATTTTAGAGTGTGTTACTTGCTTTCATGCTGCATATTTTAGAGCATGTTACTTGCTTTCATGCTGCATATTTTAGAGCATGTTACTTGCTTTCGTGCTGCATACTTTAGAGCGTTACTTGCTTTCATGCTGCATACTTTAGAGCGTGTTACTTGCTTTCATGCTGCATACTTTAGAGTGTGTTACTTGCTTTCATGCTACATATTTTAGAGCATGTTACTTGCTTTCATACTGCATATTTTAGAGAGTGTTACTTGCTTTCATGCTGCATATTTTAGAGTGTGTTACTTGCTTTCATGCTGCATATTTTAGAGCGTGTTACTTGCTTTCATGCTACATATTTTAGAGCGTGTTACTTGCTTTCATGCTGCATATTTTAGAGTGTGTTACTTGCTTTCATGCTGCATATTTTAGAGCATGTTACTTGCTTTCATGCTGCATACTTTAGAGCGTGTTACTTGCTTTCATGCTACATATTTTAGAGCGTGTTACTTGCTTTCATGCTGCATATTTTAGAGCATGTTGCTTGCTTTCATGCTGCATATTTTAGAGCATGTTACTTGCTTTCATGCTGCATATTTTAGAGCATGTTACTTGCTTTCGTGCTGCATACTTTAGAGTGTTACTTGCTTTCATGCTGCATACTTTAGAGCGTGTTACTTGCTTTCATGCTGCATATTTTAGAGCGTGTTACTTGCTTTCATGCTGCATATTTTAGAGTGTGTTACTTGCTTTCATGCTGCATATTTTAGAGCATGTTACTTGCTTTCATGCTGCATATTTTAGAGTGTCTTGCTTTCATGCTGCATATTTTAGAGAGTGTTACTTGCTTTCATGCTGCATATTTTAGAGTGTCTTGCTTTCATGCTGCATATTTTAGAGAGTGTTACTTGCTTTCATACTGCATATTTTAGAGCGTGTTACTTGCTTTTATGCTACATATTTTAGAGCGTGTTACTTGCTTTCATGCTGCATATTGTAGAGCGTGTTACTTGCTTTCATGCTGCATATTTTAGAGCATGTTTCTTGCTTTCGTGCTGCATACTTTAGAGCGTGTTACTTGCTTTCATGCTACATATTTTAGAGCGTGTTACTTGCTTTCATGCTGCATATTTTAGAGTGTGTTGCTTGCTTTCATGCTGCATATTTTAGAGCATGTTACTTGCTTTCGTGCTGCATATTTTAGAGTGTGTTACTTGCTTTCATGCTGCATATTTTAGAGCATGTTACTTGCTTTCGTGCTGCATATTTTAGAGTGTGTTACTTGCTTTCATGCTGCATATTTTAGAGCGTGTTGCTTGCTTTCATGCTACATATTTTAGAGTGTGTTACTTGCTTTCATGCTGCATATTTTAGAGTGTTACTTGCTTTCATGCTGCATATTTTAGAGTATTACTTGCTTTCATGCTGCATATTTTAGAGTGTTACTTGCTTTCATGCTGCATATTTTAGAGTGTCTTGCTTTCATGCTGCATTTTTTAGAGAGTGTTACTTGCTTTCATACTGCATATTTTAGAGCATGTTACTTGCTTTCATGCTGCATATTTTAGATATGCTGCATGTTTCATGCTGCATACTTTAGAGCGTGTTACTTGCTTTCATGCTACATATTTTAGAGCGTGTTACTTGCTTTCATGCTGCATATTTTAGAGTGTGTTACTTGCTTTCATGCTGCATATTTTAGAGAGTGTTACTTGCTTTCATGCTACATATTTTAGAGTGTGTTACTTGCTTTCATGCTGCATATTTTAGAGAGTGTTACTTGCTTTCATGCTGCATATTTTAGAGAGTGTTACTTGCTTTCATGCTGCATATTTTAGAGCATATTACTTGCTTTCGTGCTGCATACTTTAGAGCATGTTACTTGCTTTCATGCTACATATTTTAGAGCGTGTTACTTGCTTTCAGGCTGCATATTTTAGAGCGAGTTTCTTGCCTTCATGCTGCATATTTTAGAGTGTCTTACTTGCTTTCATGCTGCATATTTTAGAGTGTCTTACTTGCTTTCATGCTGCATATTTTAGAGAGTGTTACTTGCTTTCATGCTGCATATTTTAGAGTGTGTTACTTACTTTCATGCTGCATATTTTAGAGCATGTTACTTGCTTTCATGCTGCATATTTTAGAGCATGTTACTTGCTTTCATGCTGCATACTTTAGAGCGTGTTACTTGCTTTCATGCTGCATACTTTAGAGCGTGTTACTTGCTTTCATGCTGCATACTCTGTCTTGTACTGTTTATTTTAGAGCTGCCTCACATCTCGTCTGATATATTATCATCATTTTATAGTCAATGTGTCATACACTTGCCTTGTTATTCCCCTACCCTTTTCACAACATGTTTATGCTCTGGTGCACGTATTCACATTCAGTATTCTCTTTTTCTGTCATTCCATTGATTTTGTAAAACTTGTTTCTTATTCTGTTCCTGGCACCATCTTTTTCTTATGTTTTATCTATAGCCATATACAAATGCTATATTGCTTATGCATTTCACTCCCATGTATACTTCTCCCTTGTTCTTCATACATTTTCTCACATACTCACCTTTTCTCTCTAATTCTTTTCGGACTCCTTTCAAGCATGCCATTCTGTCTTTTATTATGATCATCATATTTTAGCTGGTACCTTACAAATGGGCTTACTTCCTTTTTCCCTTTTACTAAGTATTTTTCTCTCTGTGACATGCTTTTCGCTTTTAACATATTCACCTCATTTATTTCTCTTGCCTGTTATGAAGCCCACTGCCCCGGCATTCACTGCCTTGTCATTCCCATACATATTTTATTTATTGAAATGTTTTCCACAGTCATGCTAACACTTTTCAGTTTCTTTATAATGTTCTTTATATTTATTAACCACTTTGTCTATCTGGTATAAAATGCCGGCATTTCCTTCGGCTCTTTAAACAATTTTGCTTTTGCTACCAATTCTGCACATTCACCTGTTAACATTTCAAACCTTTTCCTATCTTAACTATATATTGATCTCTTCTCCAGTTTTTTTTTTCAAAACAAACTTTATTTGCTTTAATAACTACAGCAGGCATAATAATAAGAACACATTATTACAACAATAAATGAGTTGAACTTAAGCATTACTACACAAGTGATCAAAAATCATAACCTATATACATAAGTGCCAATGTGTACAAGGAAGAAAGGGAAATGCTACACAAAGTGAAAACTCCAAATACTAGATTTAAAAGGTAGTGTAGATACAACGTCTACCATACTGCAATTCACCCCCCCCAACTAACAGAGTACTGAAGAAATGGGGGGAATCAAGAGACAAAAACATCCACGGCCACGATCACAAAGGGGGACCTACACCAGCGGCAGGGAGATCTGGTTAATAGAGTTTGTAGTGAGTAAGGGGCGAGGAGTGACATGTGGGTAGTGCTCATTATTCGTCAGTCAAAAGAAGAAAAATAAAATACCATAGTTCCAGGTAAGAAGCTCATTTGCAGGGGTTAATTATTAGCAGTTTTTGGGAGGTAATATATTTAATTGCCAGATTCTTAAAGTCCCTCCAGGACAGCTTGGAGCGGTCAATCCAGTGCTTGGTAATATAAAATTTTATTAGAAGACAGAGTGTAATTAGGGCTCTAAGTTTTAATTTAGGTATGTTAAGGCGGGTAATGTGTAGTAAGGCCATTTCCCAGGATAAGGTAGATTTATGGTAACCCATTTTGTCCAGCCTTACCTTGAGAGAGCACCAGATGCTGTGAGAGTACCTACAAAACCACAGAATGTGAATGATATCAGCACGGGGACAAGAGCAGCAGGAGCATGAAGTGGAAAGATTCGGATTAAATTTATTCAAGTGGACCGGAGTTAGATATAAGTTATTTGTAATCATAAATTGTGTATACAAAATCTTTTTAAAGGGAGAATACTTAAGAGTAGATTTTATTGATAGTGCTTTCTGCTTGATTTAGAAATGAGGAAAAGGTTCTATAGGCCATAGAAAGCGTGTTCTTCCTACTAACTAAGTTTTGTAATAGGTCTGCTACGCGGTTATGTTCAACATCAGAACTGGGATAACTGTGGAGAAAAGATGAGGTGAGCTCTCTTAATTGCCTCAGGATAATAGTATATTTCTTGGGCAAAGCCAAAGCAGCTCGAAGATCTGTTAGTGAGAGGTGGTTGAATTTATACATATCCCATAAGATAAAGTTCTTAATTAATGGGTAGTTACTTAAGTTGATCATTTTACCGTTCAGATTTAAATTCGGGTTAAGATGAATAGGTTGAAATAGTAGGAGAGGATTACCTAGGTTAAGAGATTGGAACAGCTCCTGAAAAGTCTTAATTAACCCCTTCAGGGAGTGACGTAACTTTAGTTTATTAAGGTTTAATTTATTCAAGAAAGGTAGAGCTCTAGGGTTAAGATCCTTTTTAAGGGCATGATTATGCCACACTTTCACCGACAAGGGAGTCCAAGTAGAAGAGTTTGGATGATGATTATCAATAGCAAATATTCTATTTGCGTGAATGATTCTGTAATATAATATGAGATCGGGCATCTCCAAGCCCCCCAGAGATTTAGGTAATATAAGTCTTTGGTATGAGATTCTAACTGACTTAGGGTGCCAGATGAATTTTGCAAGGGCTTTATGAATTCTGTTGAAGAAAAGAATTGAAGCCGAAGATAGAGAAGAGTTGATATGATAGAGGAGTTTAGGAAGTATATTCATTTTAATGATAGAAGTTTTAGTTAACATTGGGAGTTTTAACTGTTGCCATCTCGAAATGTCTTGGGAAATAGAAAGCCAGGCTTTTGATACTTTGGATTGTAGAAGAGAAGAAGAAGAGTGGTCATAAGAAACTCCTAGATACTTAGAGAGTAATCTGTATGAAAGGAGAGATCAGGAAACAGATGTTGTTTATGTGCTATAGGGTTGATCGGGAAGATGAAGGATTTGTTTTGGTTGATTTGGTAGTCTGAGATAGAGGCAAAGGTATTTAGAGATTCAATTATCTTCTAAGTGTCAGATATAGGGTGTTCAAAATAAAGAGTCAGGTCATCGGCAAAAGCTGTAAAACTGATGTTAGTGTTGAGAATTCTAGGAATTGAGTGATAAGTTTTTTGCAAGATAAACAGGAAAAAGGTTTCTAAATATAAATTAAAGAGCAGGGGAGATAGAGGACACCCCTGTCTAGTACCATTTGCAATCTTTATTGGTTGAGAATATTGCTTGTTTATATGTAAGCAAGTATATGAACTATTGTATAATGTTTTGATCATACTGTTAAAGTCAGGGGGGATATCAAAGCCCGACAAAGCCAAAAACAAAAAGTTCCAGTTTACCCGGTCAAAGGCCTTTACAAGCATCCAACACCATAACATATCTAGGGTTTCTTTCTTTTTTGGTGAGATTTATTATGGATTCTAGCATTACGGTATTGTCCCACATATGTCTGTTAGGCATAAAGCCCGTTTGTTCTGGAGAAATTAAGGTATGCATAGTTTTTTTAAGTCTGTTAGCTAGGATGGCTGAGAAGATTTTTATGTCCACATTCATAAGGGAGATTGGCCTATAGTTATTTATGTTAGAACTATCCAGAGTATTTTTAGGAATTAGTATAGTTTTAGAGTGATTGATGTATAGGTCCATTATACCTTTATTAGAGAAAGATTCAAAAAGTTTGAGCAGGATGGGGGCAAGGGTAGTTTTAAATGTTTTGTAGAAATCAGGTGAAAAACCATCCGGGCCTGGGGCTTTAACAATCTTGAGGTTGTCAATGACTTCCAGAATTTCTGACATAGCTAGTGGAGCTGATAGGAAACTTTTCTGAGAGCCGGCTAATTTTGGGAAGGTAAGTTTGTTCAGGAATTTTTCCATCTCATCACAAGTGGGAAGCATGTTATTACTAGCATAGATATCTGAATATATTTGGTGAAATAGTTGGATAATCTGAGCGTCAGATTTGTAAAGCATGTTATTGTGGTAAATGAAAGTGATTCTGGGGGATTTAGGCATGTTAACTATTAGTCTGGCTAGAGCTTTGGAAGGGGTTTGTAAGGATTCAGAGTATCTAGAGATATAACATAATTCTTGGAGAGAAAAGTTAGATTGGTGATGCTCAAACAGTTCTTTTTGTTTAAATTGCAGCTCTTTTTCAGTGTCTAATGAGTAATTAGCTAGAAGTTTGTCATCCAAAGTCTTAATCTCTGTAACTAGGTGTAACTAGGTTGGTTATCTTTTCTTTGTTCATTTTTTTTGAAAAAGCTAGCTTTCCTGATAAGGATTCCCCTAATCACAGCTTTACATGCCACCCATCTAACATCAAAGGGGATATCACTGTCACGAGAAGCAGAGAAGAGTTCTTTTAAAATAGAAGTAATTTCTTCAATTAGTGGCTGATCCTTTAGTAAATTACTATTGAGAGACCAGTTAAATGCTTTATAAGATGGGGACAAGTTGAGCGTAAAACCTATCTCTAGGATTAACCTTGACTGATCGGAGGGAAATCTAGGTTCAGTTGAGAGTTTGATTTGCCTTTTAGCTAAAATGGTGGAAATTAGAAAGAAGTCTATGCAAGACCAGGAGTGGTGGCATTTGGAAAAGTAAGTGAAAAAGTTATTATTCCCAGAGTCGGATCCGAATGAAACTGGGTTCATCAACTCAAAATCCAGTATTAACTCTCTTAGAGCTATAGAATCCTGGGTATTTGTGACTTTGGTCTTACTTGAGCAGTCTATGCTAGGGTCTAAGACCATATTCCAATCCCCACCCAAGACAAATATATGGTTTGGAAACAAATAGGAGATTATAAACTTTCATGATGAAATCTAGTTGCCCTGAGCAAGGTCCATAAAGATTTAAAAATAGTACAGGTTTACTTAGGTTATGTGATAGACATGTAAAATAACACCACCTCCCATCTTGGTCAACTCCTTTTGCCACAATTGTAGGCTTAAAGGAATTTTTAATAATAATCGCCACCCCCTTAGAATTATGGCTCACGCCCGATGGGATAATGTCTCTAATCTATTTTCTTTTTTTATCCTTGGCCCATTCTTCATTTAACATATGTGTTTTTGAAGAAAACAAAGGTCCGACTGGGACTTATATAAAAGATACAACACCAGATTTTTCTTGTTTTTCTCATGAATCCCCCTTACATTCCATGAAGAAATATTCCAAACTTTATCCATGAGTATTTGGAGTCAATTTAATATTATTTAAAGGCACTGTTGTGAGAAATAAGTAATAAAGAGTAAACTTCAGAAAAATTGCAGAAAGCAGCACTATATAAAATATGGCACAAAACTCCCTCAATTTTATCCTCGTGCTTAACCACATAACCGCTACAATTGAGAGAAAGAAGAAATAAAATACACTAAGTGAACATGAAACCAACATACATTTAGGGATTAAAAATAAAAAAAAGAAAAGTAAAGATCCTACAATATTTACAAATAATATACAACATCCATCTAATTCCCAACGAAGCCATCGACAACCCTACTTAGTAAATCCAAATAGCTTCCAAAAACTGTAGAATAACCTAAAAAGAAAGAGGTCAATTAAAAGCAGTTAGACCCTGTATAATAATTTGAGTAATCTCTGGTTGGAGTACTCCAGTATAATTAACACTAACCACACATAGAAGGTAAACAAAGATCAAGAGGTTTCTAGAAATTTACAGATAAAACATTTAGATTAATGATTGAAGTTTCTCCTGAGCGAACACTAATATATTTATGAAGGGGTATAGCCAGGTTTCACCAGTTTCTAATAATAGTGGGATATAACAATCACAATTGCACTAAGCAGCACAATTGACCCGATGTTTGCATTGAGACAGATACTTGAGAAGAAGCTAGATATGAGGAGAGAGTCCAACTGGGCATTCCTAGACTTGGAGAAAGCATATGACAAGGTCCCAAGAAAGCTGATCTGGGCAGTACTGCGGTGGTTTGAAGTCCCAGAAACATTGGTAGAATTAGTACAGGCTACGTACAAGGACCCAGTGACTCAAGCGCTAACAGTGTTTGACCTCAATGAGGGGTTCCCAGTGGGAGTGGGTGTACACCAGGGCTCAGCTCTGAGCCCACTGCTGTTCATACTGGTAATGGACTACATCAGCAAACAGGCTGGAGGGGTCAGAGCAACAAAGCTGCTGTATGCAGATGATGTGGCAGTACAGGCAGACTCTGATCTAGAACTTCAGCAAAGGATAGGAGAATGGAATGCAAATCTGAAGGCACATGGGATGAAACTAAGCACAGATAAGATAGTGGTAATGGCAGCAGATTGGGGAAATCAGAAGAAGCTGAGAATAGAGATAGATGGGAAGATAGTGGAACAGGTAAACAGCTTCATGTATCTGGGAGGGGTGGTTGAGGAGAAGGGCAGTCTGAATGAAGAGGTCAAGCCTAGAATCAGAGGGGCTGCAGCCAACTGGCATAGAGTATCAGGTGTAGTATATGACAGAAGAATGCCAAAGAAGCTGAAAAGTAAGGTGTACAAGACAGTGGTGTGACCAGTACTACTGTATGGTACAGAAACCTGGGCAGTAAAGGCAGAACAGTTGAAGAAGCTAGAGGTGATGGAAATGAAGTGCCTGAGAAAGGTGGTAGGATACACACTGCGGGACAGGCGAAGAAATGAGGACATAAGAGCAGAAGCCAAAGTAGCTCAGATTGCAGAAAAGATCAAAGAGAACAGATTACGATGGTATGGGCACATGTGTAGAAAAGCAGAAGACAATCTGGTGAGGGAGATTTGGGACAGACAGGAAGAAGGTAAGAGGAAGCGAGGGTGTCCAGCAAAGAGGTGGATGGATTGTGTGAAAGAAGATCTGCTACAGTCAGGCATGAGTGTTGAAGAAGGCAGGAGAGTGACACTGAATCGAGAGAGTTGGCGACAGTTAATACGATATCCCGACTCCATGTAAATGGGAAAAAAGGGGATGATGATGATGATGATAACAATTCCGGAGGAATAACCAATCTACATACGCTAGTCCTTCATATCTTTTATCAGTCCAAGCTGCAAGCCCCTTGCCACCAAGGGACATGTGTAGATATCCTAGCAACTTGCAATAGACAAGTTAATATTAGGCAACTTCTCACACACCAGGCAACTGACCTCTAGTCCACTCCAGCAGACTGGATCGAGGTTCGCGATCCCAGAAAATAAAGTGTATTGGTTCTGCCATGCATAACTATTAAAGGAAATCCAGGGAAGATAATGGTTCTCACCCTTCCAATCCGAACAGACCAACTTCTAAGGAGATTTGAATGACATCTCATCCAGGTGTAAGCGCTCCCCGTAGCTGTCGATGATAACATTTTCCAGGTTATGCACCCATTCCAGGACAACAAAGGATGTAAACCATTCAACTTCCAGCCTCAGAGGTGCATCAATCAAGTCTCGGATTAACCACCATGGATCCCCCGAGCAACAGGAACTAAAGGAAAGTTCCTATCATAGCAAGAGAGACTCAAGAGCTGATTAATAAAAAGACCAGTTGTAGATTTGTGCGAATAAAGACACACTAACAGCCGTAAAGAACTAGAAAGGCTGTAAGAACCTCCGGCAAGTAGAGTGAAGTAGTCGGGGGCTTCACCGATTGGTTGGGGTTGAACCAAAACATTTGGCAAAGATAGAATCCGCTTCTTTGGGTGAGGACATATAGAACTTCGTTTCCTTGTAGGTAAATGATAATGAAGAAGGAAATTTCATTTGGAATTGTATTTTACAAGAAATGAGATCGGCACAGTAGGGTGAGAGTTTGCAGTGTTTCTCTCTTATTTCAAGGGGTAAATCTTGAGAAATGACAATGTTTTGGTTATTCCAGGAGAAATGGTTTGCTTTCTTGTAGGCTGATAAAATAGTTTGCACATCCTGATGGTTAAGCATTTTGACATAGACAGGTCTCGGGATTGCGGTGTTTTGCTGTTTCCGCAATGCTCTGTGTGCTCTCTCAATGATGTATTTAGTCGGAGGGCTTCTCTCATGGCATAAATTGCTGAAGATTTGTGTAGTAAATTCAAGAAGTTGATTTGGTACGTATTTCTCAGATAGACCCCTAATAATCAGGTTGTTCCTCCTACTTCTAGCCTCAAGATCCAAGATTTTTGCTTGCATGTCATTGATCGCTTTGTCTTTCATTTGTAATTCTTCTTTTATGTGTTCAATTTCAAACTCATTAAATTTAGATCTCCCTTCAACCAGGTCTAGTCGGTCAGCTATTTTATTGATCGAGGAGCTGAAAGAGCTAATTTTCACAGTTAATTCTTGGATGGCCGCTTGCAGAGGTAGCAGAGCACTTTTCAGCTCATCCATTTGTAGTGATCCGTCGGCCTTCTGTTTAATCGGATCCTTTGGCTGCTCCTGTACAGATTTGGATGATCTTAACCTCTTTGCTTCTTTTTCCGGTGATGTGGAGATGGCTGATAGTTTGGATTTTGTAGTTTGAATATCCATAGTTTCAAGTTCCTTTGGCATTGTAATCTCCGACTCTGTCCTTGTGGGTGCTGTCAGTTAATCCAATGCTGAAAGCTTGGGCCTCTATATAGCCAAGTGTAGCTTCATTAGCTTTCAGTTGCTGGTTAAAACGAGCAGGTTTAGAGTACTAAAACTATTAGTTTTAGTGTAAAAACCTTAAATATTTAAAGTTGAAGCTTAAAGGTTCGCTTGTACAAGGTCTTAGCCTATATAATCTTGAGTTGATAGGGTTAACCTATTGAATGTAGCTGGAGCTAAGAGGAGAGGGTGTTTCTCAGATGACCACCATCTTGGAAAAATCACATGTTGATCTTGTTTCCTAATGTGGGTATTATTGCAATGAGAGATGAAAATGTTACTATTAAATTCCTTGTACTCACTTTTCTTAAAGCCCTTTAAAATAAAACAACATTGATTTCTGTCATTTTACTCTTATTCTGTAAGTATATACTGTTTCCCTACCTAATGGGAAACTGAAGTGTCTTATTGTTTGCTTAGAAAGTTTCACATAATCTTTTTGTTTAATTTTCTTACCCTAAAATCACTTTTCAAGTCATCTAAAATGGCTGTTTGCATTTTTATTCCAGAATAACTTTCTTTTTAAATCTCTTCTCCATTTCCTTGATGCCTGTATAAGCATATCAAATATAATTCATATTAATCTATTTCTCATTATACAGTCCTCTATCAGCAATTTGTTTGGTCCTCCCTGTAAAATCTAAAATGTTAATTCCTGCATGGTTTACCAAAATTGCTATCCCTGAACACTTTTCCTGTTCCTATTGTCTGCTCAGCTTCACTTATATTTGTTTAAACTGTTCCCTTTTATTTTCTTAACATTTGTTAACATATTTTCAACACCATTTCAGCACAGTAAATCTTCCCCTTCATTAAATATACTCTAAATATTTAAGGGTGTCACTAAAAACATCCCTTTCCTATTTTTAACTGCTGCTCATTTGTGAATTTCCTTTCCTTGCGCTAGGCCCAACGCAGCCTCCTACTGAAACGTTACCTTCAGCAACTTCTCTTTCATCGCTTTCATTTTGCTTTGGCTGAAACCTGTTTTCCTGTTCAGTTCCTTTTTTATCGGTTTTTGCATGCTGTCCCCTAAGTTGCTCTTCGTCCTGAGTCCCTCTTTTCCACTTTTGCTTTGCTTCGCTTATTTCCAGAACTGTATTCTCATTATGATCTACATTTTGAGTTAAATGATTTTCAAAGAGTACCCCTGTATTATTATTTACACCCTCTCCATCCAGTACTATTCCTCTTTAATGCATAGTGCACATTAATTTGCATATTTAATTAGTCTTTGTCACACAGTGCACATTAATTTACATATTTTATTCCTCTTTAGCACACTGTGCACATTAATTTCTATATTTCATTTGTCTTTATCAAACAGTGCACAGGAATTTGCATTTTTCATTCCTCCTTAACAGACCATGCACATTAATTTTCTTATTTCATTTGTCTGTATCACATAATACACATAAATGTACATATTTCATTCCTCTTTAACACACAGTGTACATTAATTTACATATTTCTATTGCAGCATGACCCTATTCACCACATTGGTTACAGCTTCTTTTATCACATTTATTAATTAAATAATTTTGTTCACCATAAATAAATAAAATTGCTGCGCAGAGTAAAGAACATTTCCCCTTCCCGCTTCTATGTTCACACTCCAGGGTAATCAATCACCTTCACAGGCTTCCACATATTCCAAGCCCCAGTCCATAACTTCCTTTCATCATAAACGTTCTTCACAGTGTAAATGTCTTTACATAAATTAGAAAAAATATTGAACAATGCCCTTGTCCGAGATTGTGTCTGTTCTAAGTTGGAGTAATACTCTTTTTTTCAGTGTCTCTAACACATATAGACACACAAATCACAAGTATAAATTCTCTCTTTTTCTTCCACCATAAACATAAATCTGTTTAGTTTTTCAAATGCTTCAAAATGTAATAGTTAAAAGTTCTCATTCCCCAGATAAGTAATGAAATGCACAGAAAATGCTAGAAACCACAGTGGTTCGACTACCTTGACCCAAATGTCACATCTTTTAATTATGTTGTCCTTTTTTGAATACATTCTCACAACTATTTTTTTTCAGAAATCCATTTCTTTTAATGATTTTTCTCACTGGGGATGCACAAGTCAGTGCATTTCTTTGTGCTGGTCCCAAGCCCGGATAAATGAGGAGGATTGTGTCAGGAAGAGCATCTGGCGTAAACTTTTGCCAAATCATACATGTGGACAACGGTACAGATATACATACCAGATCAGTCGAGGCCTGGCTTAATGACTGCCACCAGTACTGTTGGCCAACAGGATGCTGACGGAAATTGGGCTGCTGTTGGCCGAAGGAGGAGAAGAGGGGGAAGGCATGCCCAAACGCAGGAAAAGACTAGGACTGTGATAGTGAGGGTCAGAACTTTGAATGTTGGCAGTATGACTAGTATAGGGAAAGAGCTAGCTGATATGATGGACCAAAGGAAGGTTGGTATATTGTGTGTGCAAGAGACCAGATGGAAGGGGAGCAAAGCTAGGTGTATCGGAGGTGAGTTCAAATTGTTTTATCATGGTGTGGATGATGGACCGAAGGAAGGTTGGTATATTGTGTGTGCAAGAGACCAGATGGAAGGGGAGCAAAGCTAGGTGTATCGGAGGTGAGTTCAAATTGTTTTATCATGGTGTGGATGGGAGGAGAAATGGTGTAGGGGTTATACTGAAGGAATAGTATGCTAAGAGTGTTTTGGAGGTGAAAAGAGTGTTGGATAGAGTGATGTTTATGAAGCTGGAAATTGATGGTGTAATGATGAATGTTGTTAGTGCATATGCCCCACAAGTTGGGTGCGCGATGGATGAGAAAGAAACATTTTGGAGTGAATTGGATGAAGTGGTGATGACTGTACCCAAGGGTGAGAGACTGGTGATTGGAGCAGATTTCAATGGGCATGTTGGTGAAGGGAACAGAGGGGATGAGGAAGTGATGGGTAGGTATGGTGTTAAGCAAAGGAATGCAGAAGGTCAGATGGTAGTGGATTTTGCAAAAAGGATGGACATGGCTGTGGTGAATACATATTTTAACAAGAGGGAGGAGCACAGGTTGACATACAAGAGTGGAGGAAGATGCACACAGGTGGATTATATCTTCTGTAGGAGGGCCAGTTTGAAGGAGATTGGAGACTGTAAAGTGGTGGCAGAGGAAAGTGTAGTTAGGCAGTATAGGATGGTGGTTTGTAGGATGACATTGGTGATCAAGAAGAGGAGGATGAGTGTGAGGGCAGTACCAAGGATCGAATGGTGGAAATTGAAAAAGGGTAATTGTGAGGTGGTGTTCAGGGAAGAGCTAAGACAGGCACTGAGTGGCAGTGAAGAGTTACAGAATAGCTGGGTAACTACAGCAGAGCTAGTAAGAGAGATGGCTAGAAAGGTGCTTGGTGTGACATCTGGAAAGAGGAAGGACAAGGAAACCTGGTGGTGGAATGAAGAAGTACAGGAGAGTATACAGAGAAAGAGGTTGGCAAAGAAGAAGTGGGATTGTCAGAGGGATGAAAAAGTAGACAAGAGTATAAGGAGATGAGGTGCATGGCAAAAAGAGAAGTGCCAAAGGCTAAGGATAAGGCGTGTGGAGAGTTGTATGAAATTCTGGACACTAAGGAGGAAGAAAAGGACCTGTACTGATTGGCTAGACAGAGGGACCGAATTAGGAAAGATGTGCAGCAGGTAAAGGTGATAAAGGATAATGAGGGAAACATACTCACAAGCAAGGAGAGTGTGTTGAGCAGATGGAAAGAGTACTTTGAGGGGCTGATGAATGAAGAGAATGAGAGGGAGAGAAGGTTGGATGATGTGCGAATACTGAATCATGAACTGCAGTGGATTAGCAAGGAGGAAGTAAGGATAGCTATGAAGAGGATGAAGAATGGAAAAGCTGTTGGTCCAGATGACATCCCTGTGAAAGCATGGAGGTGTTTAGGTGAAATGGCAGCGGAGGTTTTTAACTGGATTGTTTAATGAAATCTTGGAAAGTGAGAGGATGCCTGAGGAATGGAGGAAAAGTGTTTTGGTGCCGATTTTTAAGAATAAGGGTGATGTGCAGAACTCTAGTAACTACAGAGGTATTAAATTGATCAGTCACAACATGAAGTTATGGGAAAGAGTAGTGGAAGCTAGGTTAAGAAGGGAGGTAATGATTAGTGATCAGCAGTATGGTTTCATGCCAGGAAAGAGCACTACAGATGTGATGTTTGCTCTGAGAGTGTTGATGGAGAAGTACAGAGAAGGTCAGAAGGAGTTGCATTGTGTCTTTGTGGAGAGAAAGCATATGACAGGGTGCCTAGAAAGGAGTTGTGGTACTGTATGAGGAAGTTGGGAGTGTCAGAGAAGCATGTAAGAGTGGTACAGGATAGGATGAGGGTAGTGTGACAGCGGTGATGTCTGCGGTGGGAGTGATGGATGCATTTAAGGTGGAGGTGGGATTACATCAAGGATCAGCTCTGAGCCCTTTCTTATTTGCAATGGTGATGGACAGGTTGACAGATGAGATCAGACAGGAGTCCCCATGGACTATGATGTTTGCAGATGACATTGGAATCTGTAGTGAAAGTAGGGATCAGGTGGAGGAGATCCTGGAGAGGTGGAGATATGCTCTAGAGAGAAGAGGGAATGAAGTTCAGCAGGACTAAGACAGAATATATGCGTGTGAATGAGAGGAAGGATAGATGAATGGTGAGGATGCAGGGAATAGAGGTGGCAAATGTGGATGAGTTTAAATACTTGGGATGAACAGTTCAGAGTAATGGTGAGTGTGGAAGAGAGGTGAAGAAGAGAGTACAGGCAGGATGGAGTGGGTGGAGAAGAGTGTCAGGAGTGATTTGTGACAGATGAGTACCAGTAAGAGTGAAAGGGAAGGTCTACAAGAGGGTAGTGAGACCAGCTATGTTATATGGGTTGGAGACAGTGGCATTGACAAAAAGGTAGGAGTCAGAGCTTGACGTGGCAGAGTTGAAGATGTTAAGATTTGCACTGGGTGTGACAAGGATGGACAGGATTAGGAATGAGTATATTAGAGGGTCAGCCAGGTTGGAAGGTTTGGAGACAAAGCCAGAGAGGCAAGATTACGTTGGATTGGACATGTACTGAGGAGGGATGCAGAGTATATTGGGAAAAAGATGCTAAGGATGAAGCTGCCAGGTAACAGGAAAAGAGGAAGGCCTAAAATAAGGTTTATGGATGTGGTGAGACAGGACATGCAGGTGGTTGGTGTGGCATAGCAAGATGCCGAGGACAGGAAGAAATAGAAACAGATGATCCGCTGTGGTGACCCCTAATGGGAGCAGTTGAAAGAAGAAGAAAATTCCCCTTTAACTCACAGTGCACATGAATTTGCATGCTTCATTCCACTTTAATGCATAGTGCACATTAATTTGCATATTTAATTAGTCTTTGTCACACAGTGCCCATTGATTTACATATTTCATTCCTCTTTAGCACACTGTGCACATTCATTTCCATATTTCATTTGTCTTTATCAAACAGTGCACAGGAATTAGCATTTTTTATTCCTCTTTAACAGACCATGCACACTAATTTTCTTATTTGATTCGTCTGTATCACATAATACACATAAATGTACATATTTCATTCCTGTTTAACACACAGTGTACATTCATTTACATATTTCTATTGCAGCATGACCCTATTCACCACATTGGTTACAGCTTCTTTTATCACATTTATTAATTAAATAATTTTGTTCACCATAAATAAATAAAATTGCTGCGCAGAGTAAAGAACATTTCCCCTTCCCGCTTCTATGTTCACACTACAGGGTAATCAATCACCTTCACAGGCTTCCACATATTCCAAGCCCCAGTCCATAACTTCCTTTCATCATAAACGTTCTTCACAGTGTAAATGTCTTTACATAAATTAGAAAAAGTATTGAACAATGCCCTTGTCCGAGATTGTGTCTGTTCTAAGTTGGAGTAATACTCTTTTTTTCAGTGTCTCTAACACATATAGACACACAAATCACAAGTATAAATTCTCTCTTTTTCTTCCACCATAAACATAAATCTGTTTAGTTTTTCAAATGCTTCAAAATGGAATAGTTAAAAGTTCTCATTCCCCAGATAAGTAATGAAATGCACAGAAAATGCTAGAAACCACAGTGGTTCGACTACCTTGATCCAAATGTCACATCTTTTAATTATGTTGTCCTTTTTTGAATACATTCTCACAACTATTTTTTTTCAGAAATCCATTTCTCTCAATGATTTTTCTCTGCCCTTCAGCAGTGCAACATAGTTCTGTTTCCCTTCCTGATTGTTTGTAGTGAGCTGACATCCTCTATACCTTTCAGTAGTGCTACATAACTCTGTTTCACTTCCTGATTGTTTGTAGTGAGCTGACATCCTCTATACCTTTCAGTAGTGCTACATAACTCTGTTTCACTTCCTGATTGTTTGTAGTGAGCTGACATCCTCTATACCTTTCAGTAGTGCTACATAACTCTGTTTCACTTCCTGAATGTTTGTAGTGAGCTGACATCCTCTATACCTTTCAGTAGTGCTACATAACTCTGTTTCACTTCCTGAATGTTTGTAGTGAGCTGACATCCTCTATAACTTTCAGTAGTGCTACATAACTCTGTTTCAGTTCCTGATTGTTTGTAGTGAGCTGACATCCTCTATACTTTCAGTAGTGCTACATAACTCTGTTTCAGTTCCTGATTGTTTGTAGTGAGCTGACATCCTCTATACCTTTCAGTAGTGCTACATAACTCTGTTTCACTTCCTGATTGTTTGTAGTGAGCTGACATCCTCTATACCTTTCAGTAGTGCTACATAACTCTGTTTCAGTTCCTGATTGTTTGTAGTGAGCTGACATCCTCTATACCTTTCAGTAGTGCTACATAACTCTGTTTCAGTTCCTGATTGTTTGTAGTGAGCTGACATCCTCTATACCTTTCAGTAGTGCTACATAACTCTGTTACACTTCCTGATTGTTTGTAGTGAGCTGACATCCTCTATACCTTTCAGTAGTGCTACATAACTCTGTTTCACTTCCTGATTGTTTGTAGTGAGCTGACATCCTCTATACCTTTCAGTAGTGCTACATAACTCTGTTTCACTTCCTGAATGTTTGTAGTGAGCTGACATCCTCTATACCTTTCAGTAGTGCTACATAACTCTGTTTCAGTTCCTGTAGTGAACTGAACATGTCCTCTCTACCCTTCAGTACTGCTGTATGGCTCCTTTTCTGCCATCATCACCTTTAAGGGTTGTGTAGCAAGTTCACTATCTGTTAACCCCATCACTGGAGTGCATTTTATAGAGACTACATACACTGCTTTGCACTTTCATCTCCCATTTCAGCTCTTTGCAGGACACAGTCTGACATAGGTTATTCCTTCTGCCATTTAATAACAGGAAGGTACACAACAAACCACTCTATTTTGAAAGTAGGGCAGCAGTGATCTGGCCAGATTTCCCCTAGTTAGGATGAGTAGCACCTCAGGCCTACACTGCGACAACGCTATTGGTCTAAGTGGGAGAAATCGGGTCAATAAAGGATAAGTTAAAATAAAAAATCCTCCTTTTGTGTTTACATCTTACAAAACAGGTTAATACACTAAAGGAAGCCTGGTTATATATATTAGTTTGTAGAATAGTTTAAAGATAAGATATTTTCTTAATACTTATGTATTCTTTTTGTCTTTTGTTTACTGGGGAAGTTCAATTGGGCACGAGTCCCATTTTCAGATAAGGCCTGGGAAAAAAAGCCAACATAACGTATATTTACAATAAACAATAAAAATGAGACATCATTTGCAGGCAGTATTGAGACAAATAGTAAAGACAATTTATCATATACTGTAGAGGTTATATTATTTTACATAAGTCAAAGACGTTAAAGTGTAATAGCTGGAGATATAAGATTAATGATAATGCACATAGATTCAGTATATGTATATTGACATTAATGAGATACAATGTCACTCGAGCAGAAACAGAAAGTTAGAGGCAGTGGAGGGTATAAGCAGAAATAAGCAAGAAAAACATAAGTAGAAAAGGGTCTGAGGTGGGTAAGGAGGGGGCATTAGTAGGAGAGGATTTCAGATACAGGAGAAGCTGGTAGGGATGTTAGAGAAAGAGACATGGGTAAGAAAGATGAAAGAGGCAGCATGCTTGATAGAGAGATTGGAAGAGAAACATAAAGTTAGGTGGGTTAGTGAGGTAGGAGCATGAGCATAGCCATGAGGAAGTCAGGTGGTGTTTTCGTTTGTGTGTGAAATGTGTGGTAATGCTGTCTTCTTTTAAAGTGGCTGCTATGGAGTTGCAGTGCTTAGCAACATAGGTTGAGTAAAGTGAGTCACATGCACTGTTATGAGACTTGCTCCTCGTCAGCAGATATTTGTTCTGTGATTGAAGATTCCTAGGAGAGAAGTAGTTGTCTCTTCTTCATCTCAAACACAAATAACAAAAGGCTGTGGTTTTCGTTTAGATGCTTTACTAGATAGAAACACATCAGGATGGATAGCAGCATCATTAAATACGAACAAACTAGTTAACAGACAGACCTTATATACATACATACATACATCTCAACTACTTACTACAAAATGGCAGTCATGCTCACATGTGCTCAGTGTTTATACTCTTGTGCAAGCCCATGGATAGCTTCTTAAAGGTACATACACACATAATCTACATATTCCCTATTAAAACGATTGCCCTTTATATAAAACAACATCAGAGATAGACATGCATTAGTAAACATTGGAAACAAAACACAGTGTTCATGTCCAAGTTGCTTGGTATCTGGTACAGGGTTAAGAGATTCGACCATATCTTGTAACATAACATTCTGGACCAAATTTAGCAACAGGGACAGTCTGCAGTGCACAACTCATATCAGGAACTTCTGGATTCGTCACAGGAATGGGAATGTCCTCTGGAACTTCCTCTGGAATTGGAACACCGGACAGCTCACTCGGAGATGAAGAGTCTTTCTCGCAGGCCATATGCTGTGGTATAGGCTCAGACACCGATCTCAAATGTTTCCAATTCCACCTAAATGTTGCTCCTTCTGATTCTACAATGTACAATCTTGGCTCTGCACCAATATTCTTCATGACACCAATCCGACCCTAACCTTTGGACGTTTGCATCCTTACCTGTTCTCCTTCTAGTAATGGATTGAGCAGTTTGCTGGTATTATCATAGTAGGACTTCTGGGTAAAGCGTTTCTTTAACAGATTGGCTTTCACTAACCTGTTGTTCTTGACACATAGAGCCAACATTTGACTACTGATTGGTAATGTGGTTCTGGTTTGTCTTGACAGACATCTCTGACCAGGTGAACCAAGATGTTTATCACAAGGAGTATTTCTGAGATTCAAGATGTTCAGAAAAACATCAGTATTGTCTTGTTTTGACTTCTGTAGTAACTGTTTTGCACTTTGCACTGGCGTTCTGCCAAACCATTTGAGTGTGGGTACTCTGGACTACTTGTGACATGAGTAAAGTCTCATTCTTCAGCAAATCTTTTGAACTGTTGGCTTGTAAACTGCATGCCACTGTCAGCAATAACTTTGTGTGGGCTACAGTTGACTGCAACATGACATTTCATCTTAGTAATGACAGTATTGGGACCTAGATTAGGAAGTAGGTCAATCTCAAACCAGTTGGACTTAATGTTTACTAATACCAAATAATGTTGACCATTCCACTGGAAGATATCTGTGACTACTGTTAACCAAGGTCGTTCTGGAATTTGGTTAAGCTGAAGCACTTCCTTCTGTTGATGTGGCTTTGTACTATTCCACACTGAACAAGATAAAAGTGCTCTCTCAATGTCTTGTGACATAGAAGGCCAAAATACTAGGTCTTTCACACTTCTTTTGGTAGAATCTAATCCTGGGTGACCATGAAGCAAGACAGTAATAAACTCTGGTTGCAAGGGCTTTCAGACCTTTCATTATGATACCTTTGTCAGACAAAATTTCATCTCTGTATGAAAAATAAGGTTGGACTTTTTGAGGTAAACCGGATTGCTTTGATGGCCATCCATGATTAATAAACTGGTTGAACCTTTGTAAAACTGGATCTGTGACTAAATCAAGGTTCTCATTCTCGTGCTGTTTTGCGGTATTTTTGGGTAATCTGGACAATGCATCAGCAAGATAAAGAAGTTTGCCTTTCTTGTAGACAAGATTGAAATTGTACTTTTGCAGTCTCAGCATCATACATTGCAGTCTGTCTGGAGCTGAATGCATAGGCTTTCTCAAGATAGTGACCAATGGTTGGTGGTCTGTTTTGATCTGGATAGGTCTACCATACATGCAGTCATGGAACTTCGACCATGCAAACACAATTGCCAAACGCTCTTTCTCGATCTGGGCATAATGCATCTCCATTTGGGTAAGAGTTCTCGGTGCATAGGCAACAGATTGATCTTCTTGTAGAATGACTGCTCCTAAACCAAATTTCAAAGCAACACAGGAAAGTGTTACTGGCTTCTGAACATCATAGTAGCTGAGTGTTGGTGGACTAGCAATTCTCTGTTTTAGGACTTCAAATGCTTTGTGGTGTTGCTCTAACAAAGACCAGGATACAGCTTTACATATCAGCTATCTCAGTGGTGCTGATAGTTGTCTGAAGTCTGGAATGAACTTGCCTAGATAGTTGACAATGCCAAGAAAACATTGCAGGGCTTGAACATTGTCTGGTGTTGGCATCTCGATAATGGGTATTTGTTTTGAAGGGTCTGGTCATAAACCTGTACTTGTAAATAAATGACCAGCATAAGTAACATCTTGTACCTTGAACTTGAATTTCTGTGCAGTGAGCTTAAGAGTCACTTGATGTACCCTTTCTAGAACTTTTCTGAGGTTTCTGTCATGTTCTACTTCATCATGACCACCTACCAGTATGTCGTCTACTATAATAGCACGAGGATAACCCAAAAACATTTGCTCCATTGCTCGTTGAAAGACTTCACTTGCAGAATTTATCCCAAATGGAATTCTCAAAAATCTGTACCTGCCAAACAGAGTACTGAATGTAGTGAGCAATGATGATTTTTTTGTCAAGCTGAATTTGCCAAAAATGAACTCTTTGTATCTAAGATAGAAAAAAGAGTGGCATTTGGCATTAAGGCCGCAACTTCCTCCACTGTGTGCATTGGGTGATGAGGTCTTTTAATGCTTTTTTCAAATCTCATGGGTCGATACATATTCTGATGTCATCTGAGAATTTCTTATGAGCTACCACCATGGAAGATACCCATTCAGTTTGAGTTTCAACTGGACAAATAACACCGTGTTGCACCATTTTATCTAACTTGGCTTTGACTCTGTCCTGCATGGCTATTGGAACTTTATGTGTTGACCTGATAACTGGACTGCCCTCTGGGGCAAACTTCATGGAGTACACAACTGGAAGTTTGCCTAGTTTGTCTTCAAAAAGATCAGCATAGGTAGAAAAATGTACTGGGCAAAATTAGAGTACTGGTCTTTTAAGCTAACATGATGGACTTCTTTATTAAATGAAAGCAGTCCCCTTTTCAAACTATCTCTGAGCCCTATTAATGACTGGATGTCCCTCTTGACCACATCAAACAACAAGATGTAGCTTCTTCCAGCAGAATAACATGAAAGCACTACTGAACCTTTGATTTGAATTTCTTCACCTCCATAAGCAACAAGCTTTGCACACCTTGCCAAACCAAGCCTTTCCCCTTTACGTACTCTGGCCATTGTTTCTGCTGACAGAACATTGCACTTGGAAGCTGTATCAGCTTTGAGCTCTATGGGTTTGCCATTTATCCGAACAGTACAAAATAGCTAATTCTTTGCCCTTAAATCTACTGCATTGAGCATTTCATGAAGCAATGACACACCATCAATGTAAAGATAGGCTTGCCATTATCCAGCTGATCAACTCATTTCTTAAAATGTTCCCTTTTAATAAAAGAATGTGGGCCTTTTGATTTACAAAACCTTTCGAAATTATTCTATTCATTGCATTTGTGGCATTGTTGACCAAAAGCTAAACATTTCTCCTTTTTACGTAGAAATAAGTAGCATCCACAGGAACTATCACAGCAACTGTCCTTTCTAGGGTAGGCTGTAACACGAATATCCAAAAAGACACACGAAGCAAATACCGAATGAACAACTCCGTAAAAATGAAAATATGAGTATTTATTCGACACCAAGGGAAACGGGAGTGGTTTCACCAAGTAGGCCTCATCAGACCATAACGTTATGAAAATATGAGTATTTATTCGACACCAAGGGAAATGGGTAAGTGGTTTCACCAAGTAGGCTTCACCAGACCATAACGTTATGCAGAATGGCAGCATTCAAATAATGGTACAAATTCTCTGACTGCTAGTATAATAACTAACGTCATTTCTTAGTGAAAATCATGGCACAGCACTCATTACAAAGTATTAAAATCGTCTGACCAAAGAATAATAATAAAAAGCGTAAAATGCATGCAAAAACTTCCTAAATAGATGTGTGATAAACATCACACACATGAGAAGTTTAAAAATATATACAAATCTCGACCATTGTAAGTAAGCAATGCATATAATACACAACAAGCAAAAGGTCAAGGACTGACTTAACGCATAAAACTGGTTAAAAGCCTATGATAAATATTGTATACATATAACATATGGGACTAGGAAAGTAGCACACACACAAAACAGGTGCACGTGAAGCTCTTGCCCGGCAAGAAAATCAGATAATCCAAAAACGAAAGAGCCAGCAAGTGTTGGAGAATGCCAACATGCATAAAAATGCAGTTAGAATTTATTCACAAAACAGGACAAAGCCCCTATGGTACAATAATATACATGTAGCTGAAGTAACACATTCAGACCGGTTTCAGCTCCACAGAGCCTTCATCAGTGAAAATCAAAAAATCAAACAATCAAAATAATTGAATGTCACCATATATATAGTGGAAAACCACATAAGAACCAATAAAAATCCTAGATTTAGAATTGGTCATTAAGCCCAGATGGAAATAGAGCTCCTAGTTTCACAATCCATTTTTTCTCCTTGAAACAAAGAGTTTCATGCCAGTGGTGTTTATCTTTACAAATACCTTTGATACAATCAATAATAACAAACTTAAAGGAGGCTGCTGCATGTTGTACACAATGTTTATACAGTGCATTAGTCAAACGTTTGTTCTTAATGTCACTCAAATGTTCACATATTCTAAAACGAAATGCTCTAGAGGTCTGGCCCACATAAAAAGCAGAACAAGTGCAGGTCACCAAATATATGACACACTCAGTACTGCAATTGGCCCAAAATTTGATATCAAAGACCTCAGAAGTGTTTTTACTGCTGAATTCCTTAGCATGTAGGACACGGGTGCAAAATGAACAATGTCCACATGGAATGCAACCTAAAACAGGTCCACCTCTGAGAGACAGTTGAGTAGAAAATTTAGTATCAGGACAAACCCTCTTATAGTGACTAAGTTTAGAACCAATAGTTTGACCCCGCCTAAATGAAAAGGAACATCTATCTAAAAGAAAGGAATTTAATTTGGTATCAACCTACTTTTGCCGTTTGCTCAATCTGAAATTGTTTTTTGCTAATAATGATAGGGTCACATCTCAGGAATTTAAGTTTAAGCAATCCACTTTCAATCCACCAATGACACATCTGGTAGGGGCTTTTCAAAAAAGTGTATTACATGATATACACTGTTATTTTAGGGATTTTCCCATTTCTCATCACAATTTGTCCACGGAAGAAATACGGAGTCTTGAGGAACTCATTACCAATAAAGATTTGGTTATTACACAAGCTGACAAGGGTGGGGCGGTGGTGGTAATGGACAAGAGTACTTATGATGTCAAATTTTGGGCCAATTGCAGTACTGAGTGGGTCATATATTTGGTGACCTGCACTTGTTCTGCTTTTTATGTGGGCCAGACCTCTAGAGCATTTCGTTTTAGAATATGTGAACATTTGAGTGACATTAAGAACAAACGTTTGACTAATGCACTGTATAAACATTGTGTACAACATGCAGCAGCCTCCTTTAAGTTTGTTATTATTGATTGTATCAAAGGTATTTGTAAAGATAAACACCACTGGCATGAAACTCTTTGTTTCAAGGAGAAAAAATGGATTGTGAAACTAGGAGCTCTATTTCCACCTGGGCTTATTGACCAATTCTAAATCTAGGATTTTGATTGGTTCTTATGTGGTTTTCCACTATATATATGGTGACATTCAATTATTTTGATTGTTTGATTTTTTTGATTTTCACTGATGAAGGCTCTGTGGAGCCAAAACCGGTCTGAATGTGTTACTTCAGCTACATGTATATTATTGTACCATAGGGGCTTTGTCCCGTTTTGTGAATAAATTCTAACTGCATTTTTATGCATGTTGGCATTCTCCAACACTTGCTGGCTCTTTCGTTTTTGGACTAGGAAAGTAGCGTAATGAAGGACTGCAATTCAAGTATTGAGGTTTTTCTGACAAGTACAGAAATAACATAGCATATAAGACAAAAATGATTGATTAACGTATACATATGACATATAGGACTAGGAAAATAGAATAATAAAGGACTACAGTTCAAGTATAGGGGTTTTACTGACAAATATAGAAATAACATTGCATACAGGACAAGATTGATTATTTAAAGGAACTCTAACAGCCTTTCATTTGGGTGCTTTCAAACGTCTTTTTCTAAGTATTGGCCTTAGTGCCACTTTTCGTCATTAAGCCCTGGTGGTTTGTCTGCTCTACACCTAATGATCCATCTTAGTTCACATTCATCTGTATAATTTTTAAGGTCACCACCACATATATTAGGGTTTATAACTTGTATTGCTGAAAATTTAAAGGCATGTGATGGACCAGCTGTAATCTTATGTTTGGCAAGTGCATTAAAATCAGAACCTATACGTGCATGATAGAGATGTTCTCTGATTCTCTCTCTGAACTTTCTATTTGTTTTGCCTATATAGAATGCTTCACAAGACATGCATCTAGCAAGGTAAACAACGTGTTCAGTTTGACAATCAGCTGAAGCATAGAAAGTAAATTCTTGATTCAGAAAGGGGTGTGAGAAGTGTGCCTGCTATGTATATCATCACACTGTTTGCATTTATTACAAAGTTTCGTACCAATATTAGTGTGATTGTTGTAGGTTCTTGCCCTGAAATTGGAAGGGTGACATAATATTTGTCCCAAGTTCCTTTTATTTTTGAACAGAAACTTGGGTTCATCATTATTTACTTATTTCTATGTGTATTTTTATTACTTATTTCTACGTGTATTTTTATCTTTTTCTATGCCACAGGAACTTTTACTTCTCGGGGGTGCTTTGTTTTACTTTTATTTATTGTTGCCATTTATTTCTCCTTTTTAATTTATGATTACCACCACAATTATAACAGTTGGCAATGAAACTGGGTTGGGGCCCATGCTTTGTGTTTGCTGACTCACTGTTACACTTCACTGAGGTTGTAGAAAGTCTGGAATTTGCTAGAAAGTTCTGGGGTTTACCAGTGAGTGCTGCAGGGGCTTATAGCTACCATGTGCTTGGGCCTGTTTCATTTAACAATGTGCCGCATGCTATCAACATGAGCTTTGTCACTGTGCCTTAAGCTCTAGAACTATTCTCATTTGTAAGTATATTTGTGTGCTTTTCTGTGAGCTCGTATAGCTGACAAATCACAATGACCTTATTCAAAGTTAAAACACTGTCACAAAGCAAAATTTTTCTCACAGCATCATCTTTTATACCACACACAAGTCTTTCCTTTATCAACCCATCCCTTAAGTCACCAAATCTAAGTGTTTTAGCTTTATTTCTCAGGTCAGTTATATATGCTGCAAATGTTTCACCAGGCTTTTGATTCCTTGTATAAAATAAGTTCCTTTCCATTGTAACATTTGTCTGGGGGTTATACATTTCTCTAAATTTATGTTTTAAGCACTCTGGTCCTCCCTTGACTAAGCCTGTACAGCAGTATGATGGTTTTCCCCTTCTCCTGCATAGATAACCGGTGCATACACAAATGAGTGTTCCCTTTCTATGGCTTCTGACCCAGCTAAATTAAATAGAATAAATGCCTTTGAATGGCCATCTTTATCAGAAAATGCAGCACTCTCTTTCAAACACTCTCCAGTTCTCAGCAATATTACTGTCAATCACAAGTGCACTGGGTTTTTGAAATCCATCTGCCATGCTCACAAAGTATACACAAACACACTGAAAATATGGCCCTTGTAATTATGTATGAACAAACAGTTCTGTGAGCTTGTAAAAACATTCGAATGCACAATAAACTCTTCAAGATACTGTACTCAGTGAAATATGCTGTATAATGGCTGTACTTTGTGAAATTGCTTTACTGTAACACTGCACAAACGTGCAAACACTTTATACACTTCTGATAACTCAGTTATTTTTTATTTAATATGAAATATATAAGCTTTGAAAAAATGTGGTCATTTCCCCTTATTTTATTTGTTTTATGCAAATTGGACTTTATTTCAACATTTTCCATAGCAATTGGAATATTTTTATCAATATCATACATATCTGCTTATGTGAAAAGTATTTATAATGTTCTGTATCTTCAATTCATATTATGCGAAAAGAAATAGTGCAGTGAAGTTTTTCACATTTAGGAATGATCCACTCCTGTGTATTCCTCCAGCTCCTAGCAAGTACCTTAAGTCATTTTACCCAAGCCGCTTTTAAATTCATGCCCCTTGGATATTCCTCTTCTAACTTCATGTTCTTTAGACATGCCACTTCTGGAACCATGTTGCTCATTCATCTAACACATATAAGAAAAGGCTGGGATTTTTGTTTAGATGCTTTAATACATAGAAACATATCAGGATGGATAGCAGAATCCTAAAATATGAATGAACTAGTTAACAGACAGACCTTACATACATACATGCTTACATCTCAACAGCTTACGATAAAATGGCAGTCAGGCTCATACGTGCTCAGTATTTATACACTTGTGCAATCCCTTGGACAGCTTCTTAAAGGTACATACACATACTGATCTGCAGTAGTGTTTGAGGATGTTTTGTAGTGATGGGCAGGTGTCAGTTAATACTGATGGGTGGGTGTCAGTTTGTGGTGATGGGCAGTGTCAGTTTGTACTGATGGACGGGTGTCCGTACTGATGGGCAGTGTCAGTTTGTACTGATGGATGGGTGTCCTTACTGATGGGCAGGTGTCAGTTTGTACTGATGGGTGGGTGTCAGTTTGTAGTGATGGGCAGTGTCAGTTTGTACTGATGGACGGGTGTCCGTACTGATGGGCAGTGTCAGTTTGTACTGATGGACGGGTGTCAGTTTGTAGTGATGGACAGTGTCAGTTTGTACTGATGGATGGGTGTCCGTACTGATGGGTGGGTGTCAGTTTGTAATGATGGGCAGCTGTCAGTTAGTACCGATGGGTGGGTGTCAGTTTGTAGTGATGGGTGGGTGTCAGTTTGTACTGATGGGCAGGTGTCAGTTTGTACTGATGGACAGGTGTCAGTTAGTACCGATGGGTGGGTGTCAGTTTGTAGTGATGGGTGGGTGTCAGTTTGTACCGATGGGCAGGTGTCAGTTTGTACTGATGGACAGGTGTCAGTTAGTACCGATGGGTGGTTGTCAGTTTGTAGTGATGGGTGGGTGTCAGTTTGTACCAATGGGCAGGTGTCAGTTTGTACTGATGGACAGGTGTCAGTCAGTACCAATGGGTGGGTGTCAGTTTGTAGTGATGGGTGGGTGTCAGTTTGTAGTGATAGGCAGGTGTCAGTTAATACCGATAGGTGGGTGTCAGTTTGTACCAATGGGCAGGTGTCAGTTTGTACTGATGGACAGGTGTCAGTTAGTACCAATGGGTGGGTGTCAGTTTGTAGTGATGGGTGGGTGTCAGTTTGTAGTGATAGCAGGTGTCAGTTAATACCGATAGGTGGGTGTCAGTTTGTATCGATGGGCAGGTGTCAGTTTGTACTGATGGACAGGTGTCAGTTAGTACTGATGGGTGGGTGTCAGTTTGTAGTGATGGGTGGGTGTCAGTTTGTAGTGATGGGCAGGTGCCAGTTAATACCGATAGGCGGGTGTCAGTTTGTAGTGATGGGCAGTGTCAGTTTGTACTGATGGGCGGCTGTCAGTTTGTACTGATGGATGGGTGTCAGTAGTGATGGGCAGGAGTCAGTTTGTACTGATGGGTGGGTGTCAGTTTGTACTGATGGACGGGTGTCAGTTAGTACCGATGGGCGGGTGTCAGTTTGTAGTGATGGGTGGGTGTCAGTTTGTAGTGATGGGCAGTGTCAGTTTGTACTGATGGACGGGTGTCCGTACTGATGGGCGGGTGTCAGTTTGTACTGATGGGTGGGTGTCAGTTTGTACTGATGGATGGGTGTCAGTTTGTACCGATGGGTGTTTGTCAGTTTGTAGTGATGGGCAGATATCAGTATGTACCGATGGACAGGTGTCAGTTTGTAATTATGGGCAGTGTCAGTTTGTACCGATGGGTGGGTGTCAGTTTGTACTGATGGACGGGTATCAGTTAGTACCGATGGGTGGGTGTCAGTTTGTACTGATGGGTGGCTGTCAGTTTGTACTGATGGATGGGTGTCAGTACTGATGGGCAGGAGTCAGTTAGTACCGATGGGTGGGTGTCAGTTTGTAGTGATGGGTGGGTGTCAGTTTGTACTGATGGGTGGGTGTCAGTTTGTACTGATGGATGGGTATCAGTTTGTACTGATGGGTGGGTGTCAGTTTGTACTGATGGACGGGTATCAGTTTGTACTGATGGACGGGTATCAGTTAGTACCGATGGGTGGGTGTCAGTTTGTACTGATGGGCAGCTGTCAGTTTGTACTGATGGATGGGTGTCAGTACTGATGGGCAGGAGTCAGTTTGTACTGATGGGCGGGTGTCAGTTTGTAGTGATGGGCAGTGTCAGTTTGTACTGATGGACGGGTGTCAGTAGTGATGGGCAGGAGTCAGTTTGTACTGATGGGAGGGTGTCAGTTTGTAGTGATGGGCAGTGTCAGTTTGTACTGATGGATGGGTGTCAGTAGTGATGGGCAGGAGTCAGTTTGTACTGATGGGAGGGTGTCAGTTTGTAGTGATGGGCAGTGTCAGTTTGTACTGATGGACGGGTGTCAGTAGTGATGGGCAGGAGTCAGTTTGTACTGATGGGAGGGTGTCAGTTTGTAGTGATGGGCACTGTCAGTTTGTACTGATGGACGGGTGTCAGTAGTGATGGGCAGGAGTCAGTTTGTACTGATGGGAGGGTGTCAGTTTGTAGTGATGGGCAGTGTCAGTTTGTACTGATGGACGGGTTTCAGTAGTGATGGGCAGGAGTCAGTTTGTACTGATGGGAGGGTGTCAGTTTGTAGTGATGGGCAGTGTCAGTTTGTACTGATGGACGGGTGTCAGTAGTGATGGGCAGGAGTCAGTTTGTACTGATGGGAGGGTGTCAGTTTGTAGTGATGGGCAGTGTCAGTTTGTACTGATGGACGGGTGTCAGTAGTGATGGGCAGGAGTCAGTTTGTACTGATGGGAGGGTGTCAGTTTGTAGTGATGGGCAGTGTCAGTTTGTACTGATGGGAGGGTGTCAGTTTGTAGTGATGGGCAGTGTCAGTTTGTACTGATGGACGGGTGTCAGTAGTGATGGGCAGGAGTCAGTTTGTACTGATGGGAGGGTGTCAGTTTGTAGTGATGGGCAGTGTCAGTTTGTACTGATGGACGGGTGTCAGTAGTGATGGGCAGGAGTCAGTTTGTACTGATGGGAGGGTGTCAGTTTGTAGTGATGGGCAGTGTCAGTTTGTACTGATGGACGGGTGCCAGTAGTGATGGGCAGGAGTCAGTTTGTACTGATGGGAGGGTGTCAGTTTGTAGTGATGGGCACTGTCAGTTTGTACTGATGGACGGGTGTCAGTAGTGATGGGCAGGAGTCAGTTTGTACTGATGGGAGGGTGTCAGTTTGTAGTGATGGGCAGTGTCAGTTTGTACTGATGGACGGGTGTCAGTAGTGATGGGCAGGAGTCAGTTTGTACTGATGGGAGGGTGTCAGTTTGTAGTGATGGGCAGTGTCAGTTTGTACTGATGGACGGGTGTCAGTAGTGATGGGCAGGAGTCAGTTTGTACTGATGGGAGGGTGTCAGTTTGTAGTGATGGGCAGTGTCAGTTTGTACTGATGGACGGGTGTCAGTAGTGATGGGCAGGAGTCAGTTTGTACTGATGGGAGGGTGTCAGTTTGTAGTGATGGGCAGTGTCAGTTTGTACTGATGGACGGGTGTCAGTAGTGATGGGCAGGAGTCAGTTTGTACTGATGGGAGGGTGTCAGTTTGTAGTGATAGGCAGTGTCAGTTTGTACTGATGGACGGGTGTCAGTAGTGACGGGCAGGAGTCAGTTTGTACTGATGGGAGGGTGTCAGTTTGTAGTGATGGGCAGTGTCAGTTTGTACTGATGGATGGGTGTCAGTAGTGATGGGCAGGAGTCAGTTTGTACTGATGGGAGGGTGTCAGTTTGTAGTGATGGGCAGTGTCAGTTTGTACTGATGGATGGGTGTCAGTAGTGATGGGCAGGAGTCAGTTTGTACTGATGGGAGGGTGTCAGTTTGTAGTGATGGGCAGTGTCAGTTTGTACTGATGGACGGGTGTCCGTACTGATGGGCAGGTGTCAGTTTGTACTGATGGACGGGTGTCAGTTTGTACTGATGGGTGGGTGCCAGTTTATACTCCCTTTCTCTGGAACAGACTCCACATCCATGCAAAACAAAGCCCATCCCTAACCCTATTGAAGCATAAATTGGACAACTGAATGGGAAATTGAAAATTCACCCTGGGTCTGGTGCCTATATCTCTGATAGACAGAGGCAGTCAGTAAATCATGTCATAACCAGCAATCACCCCCTATATAAATATTTCAAACATTTAACTTATGGGACACATTTAGAAAAACAGCTAGGCTTCTAAAGGCCCTAGTGGTCATTCACCTCGTATACAGATATGGAACTTTACATATATATATTATCGTATTTAATCATTGGATTTTCCTCCTGCCTAGACTTACAAATACATGCCGGTCCTAATCTTGCATCTTTCCCCCTGCCCCTAAACACAACTCTGCACCTTACCTTAGAAAACCCCTTTTATAACACTACCACTGCATGACACACTAAGACACACTACACATATGGCAGCACACAGACACAGCACTAAATCTATCCCTTTACTCTAACCCTAACCCGGAAACACTCACACAGACTCACACCCCAATACAAAAACTTTCAGTATATCGAAACACTTCAGCATTAAAATCCCAAACATACACTTACATTACCCAAATGATATCAGTTTTCTTTGTTTCAACATCTGTATTACTTCATGATTTAAACTTTCAGTAAATTTTCCACCACATTTCTGCCAATGATTTGCAAATTCAGTAACATGAATGACACACATACTCACACACACACACACACACACACACACACACACACACACACACACACACACACACACACACACACACACACACACACACACACTGCACAATTGTCTAGAAAGGAAACCAGTCTAAATACTTTGTATATATCATACATCTAAATATGTGTATTTGTTTTTCCCAAATAAGCCCACATTTGTTCATATTTTGACTACATCATTATATTCTAGCCTTTCTTGCCCTCTATTCCTTATGTTCCAGAGAATAAAACAGGACAACCTAACTCTCTTCTTGTATATAAAATACTTCTCTCCTTACCTATCCTCTTCCAGCTCTCAGAACCCACCATCACTGAATCTCCTGCTGTCCTGAAACTTCTTGTTTCCTTCTTCACTGCTACTTCCTCATCACCTGACATCTACAAAATACAGATTCCTGCTCTTAATTATGCTACTCCTTAGTTTATCCTCTATTCTTCTCCTCCAACTGTGCCATCTGTCATCCTACTGTTGGACATGCTCCACTTAAAGAAATCCCAATCCCTCAGAGCCACATACTACAGGGATCTAAATCTTGTCATCACAATGAACAAAACATGTTGGGGGGATAGGTTCCTGACCCAGAGACTCCCCAGTCTCTGGAATAGACTGACCATACATGCCAAGCAGAGCACCTCCTTGGCCCTCTTCAAAAGGAACCTTGATGAATGGATGGGAGATAGGAAATTTACCACAGAGATCACATCAGTCACCCTGCTAAACAGGAGTCCAGGAAAGTAAATATTGTGGTAAGAAATAGCCAGGGAATTGTTATGGCTAGGCTTGTACAGGACCTAAGGCAAATAGCCTAGTACCAACCTATAAACCATGACTCAATAATATCTCACATCTCTCCAACTGTGTCCCGACCACCTATCCATACTTCCTCTTTACACTCTCCACACATTGCAACAAACCTATTTTATATTGTCCCTCATCTTTATACCAAATATAGACCGATTAACTGCACTTCATCTGAAACCAAAACAAAATTAAGTGCAAGAATTCTCTCCAAAAAACAACTATGCATAATTCTCCAATATACAAAAATCCTTCTAGGAGGCGATATGCACCATAATCCTGGCCCCATCTGTCACAATGAACACAAAGATAGTTCTCTCCCACACACTTCTGTAACCCAAACACAGCCAGTCCCCAACATCGGTGATCTAATTTTTGCAGGAATAATTATTACAATCATAAGAAATCAAACTGCTGAACTACATGCATGGATTACCCAACATAAGCCTGCCATTCTCACTGTAACTGAAACTTTGCTTAGAATATTGTCTGTAATGACCATATAAAGAGAAAAGGTGGTAGCTTTAATATTTCCCAACACCTACCACATTTCCCCTTATAGCAAATCAACACCAAAATTCAGTTTAGCAGATCTTGTTATTGTTTTCCTCAAAATAAACAATTATAAACAAATATGTATTACTGTTCTTTATATACCCCCTGGCAACAATGCAGCTATGCTGGAAGATATCTTACATTGGACATTTCCTCAAGAAAAAAATGCTACTAGGTGATGTGAATGTCATCTGGTTGAACATAAACTCTAACTCCCCCACATCTAGCATGAAATAATATGGTTTCCCATGACTAATTACTAGCCCACACATTATAGCAAGATATCAAATTCCTTATTAGACTGGATCCTAGTATCAGACCCTAGCAAATACACCACCAGAGGTACAATATCAGACTCTCTCAATGATCATCTCCCAATCTATATGAGCAGATATCTCTCACATCCAGTTAAATGGCATATTTATAAAACATGTACCCTTTCCAAATTTAACCCAGAGATGTTCATTACTATAGCAATAACCCACGCCTGGGTGTGGGTAATGCTGGATTTACCCACGGTTGGCGTGGAGCCAACCGTGGGCAAATACAGCATTACCCACACCCAGAAGTGGGTTATTGCTATTATACCATGACATTATTTAAGAAAATAAACTATTACTTTTCTTAAATAATGGCATAGTATAATGCCTGTTTACTGCCCTTCCGCAGATGTCTGGCATCTGCGGCAGTTCTGATGTACTGCACGCCTGCGCAGTACATCAGAGCTTTGGGCAAAAGCAACGGAGAAAGCAAGATCTCCGTTGCTTTTTTTTACTGTTTTTGCTATGTTAAATGGGTTTAACATAGCGAGACAGTTTTAAAATAAGCAATGGAGATGTCCGTTGCTTATTTTAAAACTGTCTCGCTATGTTAAACCCATTTAACACAGTAAAAAAAGCAACGGAGATCTTGCTTTCTCCGTTGCTTTTTTTTTAAAACCTGTCTCGCTATGTTAAATGGGTTTAGCATAGCGAGACAGCTTTAAAATAAGCAACGGAGATCTCCGTTGCTTATTTTAAAGTGGTCTCGCTATGTTAAACCCATTTAACATAGCGAGACAGTAGAGTTATACTAATGGAAAAAAGTCCGGGCGACCGGACCTTTTTCCATTAGTATAACTCGATTTACAATGTGCACGCTGGCCAATCAGCGTGCACGTTTTGGGGGGGGTCATGGTATAATACACTATAACCTATTAAATGGAACTTCCTCAAAATCCTCCCCTTAGCTGATGCAGTAATGAATTCAATATAACGTATAACACCTTGATATCTTGAAAACTTCAGAATGCTTTTCAATCATACTAAAAATCAGTACAAAAAATGAAATAAATGAAGACAAAAAATTATACTATAATAACTTTCAGAATAATACTAAATGCAACCCTAAAAATTTTGGAAATCCATTAAAGAAATCTTACATCCCAGCCAACTCAAATCCCTCTCCCAATAACTTACCACTCAAAACAGCAATACAGTTCAATTCTTATGTTATAGACAGTATAGCATCTCTAACCAAGGATTTTTATTTATTTTATTTTATTTTATTTTACATTTGTTAACCGGGCTGGTCCAACTGGATTTGAGTCCATTTTCAGTGGAGGCCCGGGGAGAAAAGCTCCAAAAATACTTTCACTTATAAACAGAATTACAGAGAGTAACATTTTAGTTAAAGAGCATTTAAAGTGTCAAATTCTGTCAGGAGCAAAAGTTAGGCCATTAACATACTAACAGTCAATTTAATTGTGGACTAAAAAAAAAAATTAGAAGGCAGAAAAGATAGAAGTGGTAGAAATAGATGGAAATGTTAGTCAGGGTTTATACAGGGGCAGAGCCAGCGGCTTCTAAGGAAAGTTTTGAGCTGTGTTTTAAAGCAGTGAGGAGAGGAGATGGAAGAGAGATTGTCAGGAAGAGAGTTCCAGGATGTTCCAATAGCGTTAGATAACAAGGAGTCACCTGCCAAGGTGTTGGCTTTACAACTTGCTATGAGGTGTTTGTTAGAGGAACGTAGGCTTTTGAGGTTAGAGTAAGGAGTTATAAGGGAAGTGAGTATAGGGTATTAGTGGGCTTGTACACAATGTTTTGGGCTAAGGAGAGTTGATAGAACAAGATCAGATTTTGCAATTCTAGCCATCCTAATTCCGCAATGGTGAGTTCTGTAAGTAAAACCAGAGGCAAATCTGGCGATACTATTATAGGCAGTAGACTGTTTCTTGAGGTTAGATTTGGAGAAGTTAGTATAAATAGGTGAGGCATAAAGGAGGGTTGAAACCAGATGGGAGTGGGCAATGGAGGTTCTGCCCAGTGGAGTAAGGAATGGTTTGATTCTATAAAGTGAGCCTAATTTTCTGTTGACTTGTTTAATAGTGTTATTTATGTGAGAATCAAAGGATAGGTTATCTATTTCAACTCCCAGGAGTCTAGTGGAGGGGTCTGGAGATATACTGGTGCCATTATTAGAGAAGACCGAGAAGTTGAGAGGAGGGGACTTGCGGGTGGGGGAGAAGAGTAACAATTTTTTTTTTTTTAGGGTTTAAGATTAGACATCGTTTAAGGAACCAAGTTTCTGCAGTTAGGAAAGTCTGCTGGGTGATAGAGTGTAGTTCAGAGGCTGATAAGGCAGAACAGATCAGAGTAGAATCATCAGTGTATTGTATACAGGTAGCTAAGGGAATACTATTTTGCAGATCATTAATAAAAATAGAAAACAGAAGGGGGCCAAGAATAGAGCCTTGGGGAACTCCTAGGGAAATGGGGAGGTGGTTGGATAAGTGATTATGCCAGAGTACAGCCTGTTGTCTATTTTGAAGGTAGGAGTGGAACCAATTTATGGCACAAGAGTCTAAGGCTAATGTTTTCAGTAAATTTATTAGAATCTGGTGATTGACTATATCAATGGCTTTGGATAGGTCGATGAAGAGTGCAGAGGTGAGGATATTATTATGATTTTTGTTGATGCAGTCAGTCAAAGAAAGGAGGGCAGAAGTGGTGCTATGGAAGGGTCTGAAACCATGCTGACAGTTGGATAGGAGGTTGTTATTTAACAAGTGTATAAGAAGCTGTTTTTGGATACATTGGGATTCCCCAACATCTAATCCTAACCATGCCCAGCAGCCACGTATCACCACATCCACTTTCACCTTCAAACATCTGCCCACATCCTATATAAAACTACTCTTAAACAAACTTTAACCATGCTGTCCTAAAAGTTCCTAAAAACAGCAACCAATTGCATTGCCTATCCTGTCACAATCCTTATAAATAGGTCAGTCTAGAAATTCCACATTCCCTCTCTCTGGAAAAAAGTCTCACATTATCCCTTTATGCATAAAGGGGGACATTCAACAGACATTAATAACTTTAAATCAATTGCAGTCTTATTGCCCCTCACCAAAATACTTGAAAAATATATTCAAAAACAATTGCTAGACTATCTGCTGCCACATTAACTCTTATCCCCTTCACAGCATGGCTCCTGTCCTTCCCATAGTACTATCATTGCCCTTCTAACCCACATAGATACTGTCAGTGAAGTTAGAAATAATGGCAAACTAGTCTCTTGCTTATTTCAGAGTAACCTCTATCTAGAAACAACTGAGTAATGAATTTGATTTCTTTATAGAAATCGGAGTCTTTGCTCACCATACTAAAAGCCCTGATGTACTGGTCTTTAGGAATATTGATGTTAATGAAACTCGGATGGTTACTCTTATAATGAAGGTAGCTGTTAACATAAGTGCCTATCCTGTAAATTCTGCTAGAAAAAGTCCTTTCAGATTTATCCCAAAATAGTTCTTTGTCTAGATACAACACTCTACGTCCTAACTCTCCAGACGTAAAAGATAAAAAATCGCAACTGGCATTCATTTCTTCTAAGAACTGAATGTGAGAGGGGGTAGGATCTTTTATGATGGAAAATAAATTGTCTATAAACCTATGGCAGAAAATAACATTAGAGAAAAGACTTATGGAGAGTAAAATTTCTTTATCCACCAACCAAAGACCAGCACTGCAAAGGCTGAGGCAACCATAGCCCCCATAGCAATACCTTTTAATTGTTTGTAATACTTTTTATTAAATATAGAATAATTATTTTCCAACAACAATTCTAATAAAGCAATATACAACTTAATAGAAGAATTTCTAAGGGTAGTATACTTGTGTAAAAAATTCAGTACAAATTCCAAGCCTTCTTGTTGTGGAATATGTAGAATAAGATGCTATCCTCCAAAAAAAGGAAGCCAATCTGGTGGTCCTCTGCCATAACTAAACTCTACAACAGAAGAAAGAAACTGTTGCAAAAGAGAATAAAATCCCATGATTGGAGGAACTCCCTGGTCAGCCTCAGTAAGAAGTTGAGATCCCTCATAAAATCCTCCAAAACTAGTTACAAAAACAAAATTGCCACTGATTCTAAAGACAACCACAAAGCATTCTATAGCTATGTCAAGAATCTCAATGGCAACACTCAGATCTGCTCTGAGTTACAGCACAATGGCACTAAATATACAGAACCAACTGATATTGCCAACATCCTGGCAGATAGGTTCAGTGCTAACTTTACCCCTCTCTCACCCCCTAAACAGCCCATCTCTATACTGGAAGAATGCAAAGTTCCTGTAATCACGGCTGCACAGGTAAAAACCACACTCTTCAAAGCCAAGAACACAGCATCCATGGGATGTGACAACATCCCAGGCTGCTTTCTACATGAACTACAGAATGAACTGGCACCCCACCTAAGTACCATGTTCAATCATAGCCTCACCTCAGGCTTTGTGCCCACTGAATGGCACACAGTGATGGTTATCCCACTCCACAAAGGGAGAGCCACCACGGACCCTGGGAACTACAGTCCCATTAGCCTGATGAGCCTGGTCTGCAAGGCCATGGAATGTATCATCATGGAACTTATAAACAAAGACAGTGGTAATCTCCAGACTCTGGACCCCACCCAGTTTGGGTTTGTAAAAAGCAGATCATGCCTCCTAAACCTGATAGACTTCTTTGAAGCAGTCACCAAAGTCATAGACGAGGGTAAGGTGGTTCACACAGCCTATCTTGATCTCACCAAGGCTTTTGACACCATCTCCCACTCTGGAATTATAGATGTGAAGTGTGATAAGAGACCTTGGGACACAGGTGGACAGTAGTCTCTCCTTTGATAATCACATCACCACAATAGTCAGGAAATCCTTCTATGTGGCACACCTCATCATCCAGGAGAAAAGAGGTCATTGTTCCCCTCTACTCGTCACTCATTAGACCCATTATAGAGTACAATGCCCCTTTTGGTATGTACCTCAAAGACATCTACAACAACTGAAAAGTCCACAGAAATGCATCACAAAGAGGATTACCAGCCTCAAACAAATGCCCTATCCAGACTGTTTCAAAATAACTCCAGCTTTACTCTGTTGCATATCGCCTACTCAGAGGTGATCTCTGCCTAACATACAAAGCTATGTCAATCCCAGAGCTGTTGGACATGCTGCACTTAAAGAAATACCAGTCTGTCTGAGCTACACGCTCTAGGGATCTAAACCTTGTCATCACAATAAACAGAACATGCTGGAGGGATAGATTCCTGTCCCAGAGACTTCCCATACTCTGGAACAAGCTACCTATCTATATCAAACAAAGCTCCCCATTAGCATTCTTCAAGAAAATTCTTGATGACTGGATGGGAAATAGGAAATTCACTTCTGTGGCTCTGCTCGACAGGGGCATAGGAAAATAATTTTTTTGGGTGGCGAAAGCCAGGGTACCTTTTTAGCTAGGCTTATATAGGCCCTAGGGCCAATTGCCTAGTACCTACCTATGAATAGAAGTAAACAAAGATACCACATCCAATGTAAACATATAAAATTCAACATTGTAATCAATAATATAATTAGTGTTATAAAGAGAGAACATTCTAATTTGTTTTGTTCAAAAAATCCCATGAATCACGAATGTAAGTGGGCAATGCTTGAAACAAAGGATTTAAAATTGAATCCAAAAGTAATGAAATCTCTTCTGTGACCCCCCCCCCAGAAGCTAAAACTATTGGCTTAAAGGGGGGAATTAAGGCTTTTTTTATGAACTTTAGATATACCAAAAAGTACACCCACTCTGGGATTGTCAACAGACAAAACGTCATATATATCAGCACTTAATGCACCGTTCATTAGATGGTCATATAAACAATATTGTACATACTTATAACTTCTATTTATTTCATCATAAAAAACTTCACGATATTTATTTTCCTTGTGTAGCATCTCTTCCATCACCTTATGAGAATCAGACACCTTCATACTGACCATCCCTCCCCCTTTATCCGGTTTCATAAAGCGCAAGTTGTTATTGTTTCTAAATTCCATTAAAATCTTCCTTTCCTCTCTATCCAAATTATAATAAGAAAATGCAGGTCTCATATTACATATATACCTAATATCTTTCTCACAAGATCTTTTAAATACTTTTAGAGTAGAATGTAAACTTGGTTTGTATACCAAAGATTTACTGATACATTTTTTATATCAGTACCCTTCATGATAAACTTTAAATTCAACTTTGTAATATTTAATTTTAACTCTAACATTGTGTTTATGTTGCCTCTCCTACTGGGTATGAAGTTAAAACCCAGTTCTAATACACGCTTGTGTTTATCAGTTAATTCAATGTCTGTGAGATTGTGTATTTTAATACAAGAACTCAATTGCGTCTGTTTTATGCTTATTGTTTGTGGTAATGGATCCTTCCTCGACTTTGCTTAGACCCAGTCCTGTTTTTTGGTCATCAGGAGTTTTTTGAATGTGTGCCATTGATATTTGTCCTTGTTTCCAAATTCTCAAAATGCTATATAGTTTCTGACACTTCTGCTGTATTCCATGTCTTTTTATTAAAGGGATTTAAATGGCCAATGCCTGTTACCAAGATGCTGCTTTGGGTGTTCCTCTACTGATTATTCATCTTAGAAAACTGTCTTTTGTTCTCTGGATCAAAGGAATAAGCTGTGCCGTTGTTGTCATCTTTACCGTCAAAGCTCTGTTTTATTCATTTTATGTTGGACAATGTTTTATTCATGCCTGTCAATGGCACAACATATTTTATCATAGTCTTCCTGCAACTCCTCATAACCCCTTAATTGTTCTTTAATATTTTTATCAATAAGCTCCAAATTAGATTTTAAATCTTGAATCATCATAGAATTGTGTTTAATAAGGAGCTTCAAAAATGCAATATCCACATTGCTAAAAAACAATGTTAGTTCCTGATAGAAAGGATCTTCCTTAGCTACATCATTAGGGGCTTTGAAAAACCTAAGCATCTTAGAAATCATCTTGCGGGAAATGCAATATTCAAAATATTTGTTTTCTACCACCATAGCACGATATTCCTTTAAATCCATTTTCAAGGTCAAAAAAACAGACTTGAAAGGTTATTAGTCACTGTATGGTTTGAAAACCAATCTTGGCTATTAACGGGGTCAAAAGAAGAGTTCAAAACAGATGACATATCTTTGTATAAAATATCATTACCAACACCATTTTGTTGCAGACCAAACTCCTTAGTCGCTTCTCCTTTGTTGTTAGGGAAAAAAACACCTTTCATACTACCGCTATGAAGTAATCTCTTGGAAAAAGTGGTTAAAGACTTTTTTATAAGTCCCCAAGCACTGCTAAAAACTCTTGCATAAAGTGCTCTTGGCTGTCCATAACTGGATGTAAAGTGAGATTCAACAGTTCGTCTTCTGGAGCACAAGCTTTTGTATAGATAATGACTGTGGATAGTGTTAAGATTAGATGTACTATTCAGGGAAATTGGAAAATTATAGAAGGAAATAGTGGTCTATATCACGTTTTAGGTAATAGACCATGTTTTGTACATACGAAGAGTGGTAGCATCAAACTTATGCTAGACATTTATGATACTTGTGTCCCTATTCCTATAACAGATAAACCCAAGGGCACTTTTACTTGTACTAATTGTGGTGCATGTAGATGTATACATGAAGGTCCAGATTTAAGTTTGAATCACCTGCCTTACACTATTAGTGTTCCAGGTAGGTTTTCATGTACCACTGCTAATATAGTATATATAGCTTTATGCTCTGGGTGCCCTGCATTCTATGTAGGTATGACTACTAAGAGTCTTAATAAGTGGATTAAGGAGCATTATTATGTTATAAAAACTAAAGACGTAAATAATGCACTTTACAGACATACAATATTCTGTGTTTCTTATAAGGAATATACTTTTACTATATTAGATCATGTGAGACAAGATTTAAGAGGTGGAAACTACAAAAACAAGGTAGAAAGAAAAGAGACTAGGTGGTAAATTAAGCTGGGAGCAGATAGTCCCCAGGTTTAAATTATACGGTGAATATAAAATGTTTCTTGGAATATAGAAAAGTGACTATTTCAGGAAAATAAAAACATTAGAAAATGTTAAATTATATAATATGCAATAAATTGGTTTAAATGTGTTTATAGCAACATTATACTGTATTATTTTTCTGTTAGTATTCTTTTAAGGGCAAGTTGTTTTTAAATTATGATTCATTTACAGAATTGGTTAATGGATACACTGTTACTATTGAACAGTTTTTAGTATTTAAAGTGGTTGGTTGTGTGCATTTGTTTTTCTGATGAAGTCTGGCTGACGAAAGCTTTTAATAAAATATTTTATGCTAGAGATGGTTTCAGTTCGTTCTTCTGTAGCTGACAGTGTTTTTCTTAGTGGAGTTATGGTTATTGCTAATACAGACTGAGGCATCTCCTCCAGCCTTTGTCCCTGAATATGCAGCTGATTGTCTAAATGTGTAGAAGGCACTGAACCTTGCAATGTCAAGTATGTTCTGCAGATTTAAATCATGTCTCGACAACAGCACATGTGTCTCCTCAAAGTGAGGAGAGCATGTAGGGTGTGGGGATTTCTTGATTGGGCTCATAGCATTGGGCAGTAGCACCTTTAGGTTTCTTTGGGTTTTATTTGCAATGTTGATAAGTTTGACAATTTGACATTGCCTAAAAAGGCTCTAAAGGGGAGGATAAAGTTTAACTATGTCCTCCCATACTGACATATATTGAATCCCCCTAGAAAGACAGCAGAAACTAAGCCAGTTATTGAAGTCAGTCATGTTTTGTTCGTACTGTGCCATCATCCTTGGTGACAGTAGAATGCTGCTCAATGCAAGGCACATACATGCCTGAGGCATGTATTTAGAGAGATCAACAATGTCTCTGTTTTTATAGTCCAGTAAAGTATGTCTTAGGTCATTAGTGCCCACATGGACTATAATACAATCATACTGGTACCTGTGGAGTAGTGACTTGAGTGAATGCATAATTTGTCATTTCCCTGGCTCCAGATAAGCAGCTAACCATGACCTTCTGTTTGTTCAGTCTGGTGAGTGGGGCATCTGCATGTCATAGAATGGAATCTCTTATGACAAGAGTCCTGGGTGATGTGCTGACTTGCCTTATGGGCTCCCTTGGACGTAGGCATATGTGCGCTTTAAAGATTGCTGAGGATAGGCACTGCCATTTATAAGCTTAGGAGGTCTTTGAGGTTTGGGAAGATTGTTTTTAGTGCCTCAGTACAAGTTGGTCTATGCATGTGGTAGTCATTATGCATGGTGGGTATAGTATGTGTGTTCCTGAGAATGGAATGGGGACTTTCTGAACTTGAATCTATTTTTCAACCACTGTTTGGATTGCTTGTTTGTGTGTTTTAATAAAAAAAGATTTGAATTGAACTGCCTTGTGCTTTCCCACTTTCATTAGTGGATTTATACTTTCAACATTTTTTAAAGAAAGCATTTCTTCCACCTGTTATTAGGTGGGATATTCAGAGTATGTTTTTATTAGGTGTCTGGGCTCTAAGATCCCCCACACAGAGAGGTTTGCGCATTATTTGTTTTCCTGAGAACCTTCCTTGTGTGCTAGATTTCTGCCTCTAGTGAAATTGTGTATGTGCATCTCTTGCATGCTGTGGATGTTTCTTTAAGGATTAAATGTCTGGTCTAAGGATGCTCATAACTACCAGCTTGGCTATGGAGATTTCCAGAAATGCATGTTGTCGGGACATGTATTTGGTTGGGCCACTATGGGTTATGGACTGGGTTATACAAACGTCTTCTTGGGAGGGCACTGGTCTTTGTCACTAAATTAGATTACATTGTGCTAAACACCACTTCTATCAAATCTTAACATGCAAACTAGCTGCATTAAGCTTGTATCCTTACGATGACTTTGCTTTAGCCACACTAAATTACATGTTTCAGTTCTAAGGGAAGTTTTATATATAAAGTTTACTTGTATGGCAGTCGAGGCTAAATGCTACAGAACTGTCAGGTTGAAATTACCATATATTTTTGTTCTGAGTGCATTATAATTATGCTCTGCAAAATTATGAGTTGTTAAGGGTTGTATTGTGATCCATTTCAGCAAAATATAGTTATTTGGACAATTTACGTTCATCAAATTACATATTATATTTTGTAGTTCTAGTTTATTTTGATTATAAAAGACTTGGCTGCTTAGATTTTATTGGAACATGAATTACATGCTAATGATTAAAAAAAATTAAAATACTAAGTGTGCTATGAAACACTTTTTATAAATATATTTTATGTATAAGATCATAGCACATTACCTGGCTAATACAAGCCTCACCAAGTTCTACCCTCATTTCTACTATCAGCACCTATGAAGTATAAAGTTAGATCAGGAGGTAAATTATTGTTTATTGCTCATGTGATCGTTTTGTGCATAGGGATTGGTTATTGTAGACTGAACTATTTGTATTTTACATGAGTGTTGTGTGTTATAAGTTTAGTCCTGATGAAGTCCTAGTATAGGACAAAATTGCTAAACTAAAGTTTATGAAATTATTTTACTTCAAACTGTTGTGACCACATGGATTATCATTTTATTCCATGCCATGGGTGCGCTGTTTGGTATTTCTTCACTTTTTGGTGCCAGTATTTTTGGATATATTGTAGGTACCTATTTATCCTTTGGTTTGGATGCCTTTCTTTCCATAGTGTTGACCTCACCCTAGGATTGTAGCACATTTTGTAGAGGCAGGAGGTATTACCCAGAGAAAAAGTACCTTGAGTAGTCGTGCAACTTCTCAGCAATATGACAATCTCCTTGTTTGCAGATGAGCTGCTACTCTTTCAGCAGATACAGGATGATACTAATTTCAGCAGCTTTTTTATGTTTTTTAAGAAGTAAGTCACATTGTCAAACTCATGAAAGTACTGTTTTATCTGCACAATGTGTGTTATGTACTCTTATGAGTGCATTTGTGATTCAAGTCAAGGGATAAAAAAGCTCACATTCTGCAATTTGCTGCTGCTTCAGTAGGTTCATAACCACTTTATATGGTTTAGAGCTGCATAAAACAGAAAAGAGTACAGCACAAACTTATAAGTTCGTAGATTCATATGAGGTTGTTGTTCCAGTGAGCCATTTATTTGCCCATTCAATGGCCCCACCCATCCTCTACCAAGAAAAACTTAATACCAGACATCAGCCTACTATAGGCCCCTTATAATAAAGCCTTCAGGGTTCAGACTGGAGTGTACTTACGATTGTCCAGCCATTCATCCTGGTTATACTTAAAAGGATCAGGTCAGCACATTTCTTAAACTCTAAGGAGAGTCTGTTCTATAAAAGAGGTATTCTTTGTGGAAGATGTCCTTCGTACCAGCCGGTCCCATTTCTGGTTTAGTGTACATTTAGGTATCTCAAGTGAGTGTGAGATGGTATTAGTTTTGTGCAGTTGAAGGTGGACACATTGGATTTGATCTTTTGAGGATATCTGGAAAAGGCAGAGATCTCCTCTCAAAGTCAGTGTGAAACAGAAAAATGGAAATGAGTGAGAACATTTTAAGGCAGTCAGCATAATGAGGAGAATATGCTGTTGATTTATTTTTTGGAAAGAAAATGCTGTGGCCTCTATAGCTTGGTCATATGCCTTGCCAAGTCCATATCAAAGGGGGACATTTTGTATGAATGTATATCTATGATGATGGTTAGATTGGCTATAGAAAAGATTTCCTAACAATAGTGGCCACATAGTGGTTAAAGAATAGCTCATTGTCAAAAGAAATTGCCAAGTCCTTAATGAAAGACTCAGTTTTTAGGGGTGCTGCTTATGTGATAGAAGCAGGAATTCCCATGTTTACCAAAGGACACAATGCCACATTTTGTGGCATTTAGTTTGAGGACATAGTCTAACCACCAACTGGAGAATCCATAGGTTATCTGGGGTGTTTATGACAGCTCCGAGTTTGGAGATATCAGCAAACATTGTCAACCTCAGGCCTTTGGCGTTTTATTTTAACATCAGACAAGTACATACCAATGAGTAGTCATCCTAGGACTGAACCCTAAGGGATACCACTGGTAACACCTATCTTCTATGAGAGTTTACCTGCAATACTAACAGACTGAGTTCCATCAGCCAACTAATTTGCTATCTTGTAAGTAACATAGGGTTTAAATTTAACTAAATGAGCTCATCAGTGGTGCATGAGTACAAAATGGTACCAAATGATTTGCTAAGTCCAGGTATTCCCAGGTGTGAAACTATTTACCTCGTTCTAATGCCTTAGTGACTTGTTCAAAAAAGTCAACTGGGTTCAAAAGACACGAGCTGCCTTTAACAAACTCATATTGGTTTGGGTCCATGTTTTGAAGACTGCATATGTCCTTAATCATGAGGTCCACAATAATGCACTCAATTGCCTTACAGGTAAAGGTAATGAGGTATATAATTACTAGGCTCAGTTATGGGTCACCCTTTGTGGAGATGGATGATAACAGCAGTTCTCCACGCTTCTGACATGAAGCTAATGGAGAGGCTGAGATTGAATAGATATAATAAAATGTAAACAAGTCAGTGTTTGATGTTGACATGTATGCAACCTGTCACATTGCCAAGGAGTGGTAGAGTTTTTAGCATTCCAAAAAGCACCCAGGACTTGCTCAAAGCTGAATGGGGGTGCAGGTTATCATGCTAGTTTGCTGAGAGCACTTTTGGGGGGAGATGGAGGTAACGTGTGAGCTGAAGTTGTCTGCTAATACATTGGCAATGTCCTCTGGGAATAAGTATGCAATGTTATTTTGTATTAACAGGTCATAGATGGTTATTATTCATTAGGTTCCTGACAGAGCTGAAAAAAGCTTTCTGATTATCCTTAGCATGGCTGGTGATTCACAATTTGTGCTTGTTCTTGAAGGATTGGATTTTGTTTTTAAGTTCTTTGTCGATCACTGTAAGCTCTTCCCATAGTTGATCAGGTGCAAAATTTGCTTTTATTGGCTCTGTGTTTCTTTCTCCTCTTGTATAGTCTATTGATACTGGGGTATGATCAAATGGACTTATTCTTAAATGTGGCCCATTGTTTATGTCTTATAGGGACTGAGGCCTTGGTACTAGCTTGGAAGTGGGCGTAGAATCTATCCATTAAAATTGCAGTGTGTGAAACAGGGTCATGTAGGTTTGTAGGGGGTTTGAATTTCATCAGGAGTTAGCTGGAGTAGATTAGCCTTAGGGAAGTCTAAAGATAGAGAGGTTTTTAGGTGACTGAAGCCTCATAGCTGTAGTAAATGTCACTGCTTGATGGCCACATTTAACCAGTGATTTGGTAGTTGTGGGCCCTGGGAATGGGGGGGGGGGCTGTAATTGTGAAAATCAGGTCTAATATTTAAAACCCCTCATTATGATTTGGACTAGTTAATTTCATTAAGGAAATCCAGGAATCTCTTTACAACTTATTTATGGTGGTGTAGATTTCCCAGTTAATGGAAGAATGGTTGAACTCATCCAAGAGGAGAGTGTTAGGGTCTGTGGTGAGGGAGTGCGTTTGTTAAGATGGTCTGCTGGTGTCATAGAAGGGGTACAATCATTGTTTAATATCTGCTACAGGATTTGTTTATTGTAATATGAATGGAGAGAACATCTAGATCATTGAGCTGCAATACCAGTCTGGTGATGAAATGCTTTCTTAGGAAAACAGATAAACCCCTGCCATCTACAACATGCATTCCAGCATTGGGTCTAAAACATGGTAGGCCTTAAATACAGCACTGGTGGGATGCTGTCATGGTTCTAAAAGCATGTTTACCTAGGAAAACAGATAAACCCCTGTCAGCTACAACATGCATTCCAGTATTGGGTCTAAAACGTGGTAGGTCTTAAATACAGCACTGGTGGGATGCTGTCATTGTTCTAAAAGCATGTTTAACTAGGAAAACAGATATACCCCTCTCAGCTACAACATCCATTTCAGCACTGGGTCTGAAAAGTGGTAGGCCTTAAACAAAGCACTGTGGGGTGCTGTCACGGTTCTGAAAGCATATTTAACTAGGAAAACAGATATACCCCTGCCAGCTACAACATCCATTTCAGCATTGTGTTTGAAACGTGGTAGGCATTAAACACAGCACTGTGGGGGTGCTGGCAAGGTTCTGAAAGCATGTTTAACTAGAAAAACAGATATACCCCTGCCATCTACAACATTCATTTCAGCATTGGGTTTGAAACGTGGTAGGCCTTAAACACAGCACTGTGGGGATACTGTCATGGTTCTAAAAGCATTTTTAACTAGGTAAACAGATATACCCCTGCCAGCTACAACATCCATTTCAGCATTGGGTTTGAAACGTGGTAGGCCTTTTGTGTGGATGCTGTCATGGTTCTGAAAGCATATTTAACTAGGAAAACAGATATACCCCTGCCAGCTACAACATCCATTTCAGCATTGGGTTTGAAACGTGGTAGGCCTTAAACACAGCACTGTGAGGATGCTGTCACAATTCTGAAAGCATGTTTAAATAACTGGGCATATATCAGAATTTGAAGGGTTAGCAATGCCTAGAAGGAATGAAGCTTTTAGTTTAGAACTGTAGTATTTTGCACTTCTCCTTCTATATATGATATAGTGTGGTTAGCTTTGTAGGTAATTAAAGAATAATGCACTCACTGCCTTCATTCCCCTAGAAGGTATGGGGCTGAGGCACTAGGGAGTTTACATTTTATTATATGCTTTATATTTGTGCTGCTGTGCCTTTTTATTGTTTTAGCTAATTAAAGGAGAATGACCTTGCCTAGAGAGGTACCATGGGGGAAGAAACAGTCTTAGCCAATATACAGAAATCATGAGAAGAGATATTGAGACCAACCCTAGCAAAGCAGCTGGGGTTGTCACCCTTCTTATTCCAGGTTGATATATATTAGATCCCATAGAATGACAGCTGGGGTTGTCACCTGTCTTATTCCAGGCTGATATATATTAGATCCCCTAGAATGACAGCTGGGGTTGTCATCCTTCTTATTTCAGGCTGATATATATTAGATCCACTAGAATGACAGCTGGGGTTGTCATCCTTCTTATTCCAGGCTGATATATATTAGATCCACCTAGAATGACAGCTGGGGTTGTCACCCTTCTTATTCCAGGCTGATATATATTAAATCATCTAGAATGACAGCTGGGGATGTCACCCTTCTTATTCCAGGCTGATATATATTGGTTCCTGTGGAATGACAGCTGGGGTTGTCACCCTTCTTATTCCAGGCTGATATATATTAAATCATCTAGAATGACAGCTGGGGATGTCACCCTTCTTATTCCAGGCTGATATATATTAGATCCCCTAGAATGACAGTTGGGGTTGTCACCCTTCTTATTCCAGGCTGATATATATTAAATAATCTAGAATGACAGCTAGGGTTGTGACCCTTCTTATTTCAGGTTGATATATATTGGATCTCCTAGAATGACTGCTGGGGATGTGACCCTTCTTATTTCAGGCTAATATATATTACATCCCCTAGAATGACAGCTGGGGTTGTCACCCTTCTTATTCCAGGTTGATATATATTGGATCCTGTAGAATGACAGCTGTGGTTGTCACCCTTCTTATTCCAGTTTGATATATATTGGATACTGTAGAATGACAGCTGTGGTTGTCACCCTTCTTATTCCAGGTTGATATATATTGGTACCCGTAGAATGACAGCTGGGGTTGTCACCCTTCTTATTTTAGGTTGATGTATATTCGATCCCCTAGAATGACAGCTGGGGTTGTCACCCTTCTTATTCCAGGTTGATATATATTGGTTCCTGTAGAATGACAGCTGGGGTTGTCACCCTTCTTATTCCAGTTTGATATATATTGGATACTGTAGAATGACAGCTGGGGTTGTCGCCCTTCTTATTCCAGGTTGATATATATTGGTTCCCGTAGAATGACAGCTGGGGTTGTCACCCTTCATATTCCAGGCTGATATATATTAGATCCACTAGAATGACAGCTGGGGTTGTCATCCTTCTTATTCCAGGTTGATATATATCGGTTCCTGTAGAATGACAGCTGGGGTTGTCACCCTTCTTATTTCAGGTTGATATATATTGGATCCCGTGGAATGACAGCTGGGGTTGTCATCCTTCTTATTCCAGGTTGATATATATTGGTTCATGTAGAATGACAGCTGGGGTTGTCACCCTTCTTATTCCAGGCTGATATATATTAGATCCCCTAGAATGACAGCTGGGGTTGTCACCCTTCTTATTCCAGGTTGATATATATTGGTTCCCGTAGAGTGACAGCTGGGGTTGTCACCCTTCTTATTCCAGGCTGATATATATTAGATCCACTAGAATGACAGCTGGGGTTCTCACCCTTCTTATTCCAGGTTGATATATATTAGATCCCCTAGAATGACAGCTGGGGTTGTCACCCTTCTTATTCCAGGTTGATATATATTGGTTCCTGTAGAATGACAGCTGGGGTTGTCACCCTTCTTATTCCAGGCTGATATATATTGGTTCCTGTGGAATGACAGCTGGGGTTGTCACTTTTCTTATTCCAGGTTGATATATATTAAATCCCCTAGAATGACAGCTGGGGATGTCACCCGTCTTATTCCTGGCTGATATATATTAGATCCCCTAGAATTACAGCTGGGGTTGTCACCCTTCTTATTCCAGGCTGATATATATTAAATCATCTAGAATGACATCTGGGGTTGTGACCCTTCTTATTTCAGGTTGATATATATTGGATCTCTTAGAATGACAGCTGGGGTTGTGACCCTTCTTATTTCAGGCTAATATATATTAGATCCCCTAGAATGACAGCTGGGGTTGTCACCCTTCTTATTCCAGGTTGATATATATTGGAACCTGTAGAATGACAGCTGGGGTTGTCACCATTCTTATTCCAGGTTGATATATATTGGTTCCCGTAGAATGACAGCTGGGGTTGTCACTCTTCTTATTCCAGGCTGATATATATTGGATCCTGTAGAATGACAGCTGGAGTTGTCACCCTTCTTATTCCAGGTTGATATATATTGGTTCATGTAGAATGACAGCTGGGGTTGTCACCCTCCTTATTCCAGGCTGATATATATTAGATCCCCTAGAATGACAGCTGGGGTTGTCACCCTTCTTATTCCAAGTTGATATATATTGGTTCCTGTAGAATGACAGCTGGGGTTGTCACCCTTCTTATTTCAGGTTGATATATATTGGATCCCGTGGAATGACAGCTGGGGTTGTCACCCTTCTTATTCCAGGCTGATATATATTGGTTCCTGTGGAATGACAGCTGGGGTTGTCACTTTTCTTATTCCAGGTTGATATATATTAAATCCCCTAGAATGACAGCTGGGGATGTCACCCTTCTTATTCCAGGCTGATATATATTAGATACCCTAGCATTACAGCTGGGGTTGTCACCCTTCTTATTCCAGGCTGATATATATTGGTTCCCGTAGAATGACAGCTGGGGTTGTTACCCTTCTTATTCCAGGCTTATATATATTGGATCCCCTAGAATGACAGCTGGGGTTGTCACCCTTCTTATTCCAGGCTGATATATATTTTTTCCCATAGAATGATAGCTGGGGTTGTCACCCTTCTTATTCCAGGCTGATATATATTAAATCCCCTAGAATGACAGCTGGGGTTCTCACCCTTCTTATTCCAGGCCGATATATATTAGATCCCCTAGTATGACAGCTGGGGTTGTCACCGTTCTTATTCCAGGTTTTTATATATTGGATCCTGTAGAATGACAGCTGAGGTTGTCACCCTTCTTATTTCAGGTTGATGTATATTCGATCCCATGGAATGACAGCTGGGGTTGTCACCCTTCTTATTCCAGGCTGATATATATTAAATCCCCTAGAATGACATCAGTAGGTAAGCCAATAATTAAAGTCCGTTATTTTTCTTTATATTACATCCTTGCTCAAGGTGATGGTTGGATAATGCTCAGCAATAGTTTCACTCCCTTTCCAGCTGCATATTCAGAGAGCTCTCTCATGTCCCTCTACATATAACCTAAACAGGTGCATCTGAAGTCATTCACTCCTATGTGCTCAACAGTTAGGCCATGTGTGTACCTGGCATGAATGATCTTCAGGGTTTTAGGGGGGTTACATTACTTGACAGCTGAGATACAACAAATCACCACCTAGTCTTTGCTCAGCCTGGTGAGGGAAGCAGCTGTGTGTCTAACTATGGAGACATTTATACCCAGGACATTACCAGGAGAACTGCCTTGGTATTGCTTCCTTAAGTGCTTCTGCATGCTAGTTATGTGACCTGTGTTAGTGTCTATATTTCCTAGCATGTCAGAGTAAGTTGTATATCAGCTTTGGGTGCTGGGTTGCATGACGGAGGTAAATTTCAGGGGTAAGACAGTGGTCTTTAGATTCATATGTTTGCTATAGCTGGGTATTGGTCACTGCACAGCTGTATTAGCACAAGGTGATTAATCAGCCATTCAAATGTACTGGTTGTTATTTGGTTAAGTAGCGAGTGTTTATCAACACTCAGGTCGGGCCCACGTGGAAGGAAGCAGTCAAGAACTGGATTACGGACAGGGTAATGATTAGCTTCCTGTCAAAACAGACGGATTATTAAAATTTTCAGCAGTGGACACTGTTATACAGGTAGGCTAAACACTACCTGGGAAATGGAGAGGGATTTGAATGTATTTGATATATACATGTCTTTTTAATTTTGGGAAAGCATTTGAACTGCAAAATTAATATATTAACAGAAAAATGGTCACAATAGAGGAGGTTGATAGAATGAAAAAGGTGGTAAAAGGAAGACAGACAAGGGAAACTTAGAAGTGAAGACACAGTGAAGAAAACTTTTTAACAGTGGCATTGGGATACCAACTAGTTATGAAAACTTTGTCCATGCCTTAGATTTAGAAGCTGTATTCCTTCCCTCCATATTTAACACCTTTTTTTTTTCTGTTCACTCGATATTTTAGTTGGAAAGAAATGCATATAATAAAGATATTAATTAAGCACGCAGCCATTTTCATGTAGAAATGTGGTTAGGTAATCATTCTACATATACATGTATTACTTTGAGCAAGGGCAAAGACAGCCTGGTGCAGGCTAGGGTATGTGCGCTTGCTATGATATACTGTACCCTGGTGAATGCCGCAGTAAAATAGAGAGATTTTTTTCTTTGTCTACCTCTATCACCTCACACAGTCATAATAATAGGACCTGGGGCAACTCTTGTCTTTTTGCACTACTGTCTACATACCCATGATCAGTTACCCTTAGCAGTTGACCATGGTGTTTTCCCTTCTGTCTTTAGTCAAGTAGTTGTTGATTACAGACTACCAATACTCCAGGAACTGCAGTGCTATAGATTTTCTGAGTTGGATTTCTTTTTTTTCCTGTGTATAGATTTTCTGAGATGGATTTCTTTATTTTTCTGTCATGTATTTTTAAGTTTTGGCAGGAAAACAGAGATGAGGAATATTCTGGAATATGAATCTATCCACACCAGCATGTCTTATTTAGCTGCTGCTGAAGGTTTAATTCCTTTAATTGAATATTTACTGTACCATTAGTTCTGCGGAGGGATAGGAGTTCAAATAGGGTTGGATCTTTCATGGCACAAAAGGCTAGAGACAGATCTCCATGGACGAGTGTGTAAGAGACTGAGTACAGAGAAAGAGATGACAGTCTCTTCTGATAATGACAATTTTTGAGGCCGCTGATCATTTAAATCATAAAAGCTATGCAGACTGTTTTAAAGCCTTGTCCATCTCTCGCCAGTATCATACAGGCTAGTAATAGGTGACCTCTGCCTTGCATATAATGTATGAATAGACCCTATCCTGTCAGATCTATTACACATTCATAAGTCCAATGGTAGCTTGAATGCTCACTTAAGGGATCTCAATCTCTATTATAACATAAATGTTACATGTTGGAGGAACAGGTATATTACACAAAGAATGGATCTCTATCATTTTGTCTAAGGTAGGTTTAACTGTACCCATATCCTTTATAACATCTCTTCTTAAAAAACTAAAACCCACTAAGCTAGCAGCTGACCTTCTCCCAGCTGAGTTTCTGCAAAAAGCAGCTGAGGCCATTTCCTATCCCGTCTCCATAATCATAAACCATACCTTGTCAGAAGCCTTCATCCCCTCCATATGGAAAATGTCCCACATTATTCCTCTCCATAAAGGTGGTAGCTCACTAGAGCTAACCAACTACAGACCTATAGCTATACTCTCACCCCTGGCCAAAATTATGGAAAAGTGTGTCCACAAACAACTGATGGAACACCTCACCAAAAATAAAATTCTAGCTAACTCCCAACATGGCTTCAAGCCAAATCACAGTACCACATCAGCCCTACTATCCTTTTCTAATACCATCAATAACTTCAGAAACAATAATAAACTATCATCTGCTCTTTTCTTAGACCTCTCCAAGGCCTTTGATATGGTGAACCACATTAAACTCCTCCATACATTAAAAAAACTATCACTCAGCAATTCCACGCTGAAATGGTTCCAATCCTACCTGTCCAATAGGCAACAGGCTGTTCTATGGCAGGACAAATTATCTACATGCCTACCTGTTACACTTGGAGTTCCCCAAGGATCTATTCTTGGCCCTCTTCTCTTCACCATCTTTGTTAATGACCTGCCCACAATCACCCCCCATGCCACATGCATTCAATATGCAGATGATTCGACTATCATCAGCACTGCCTCCAACCTGGCAGACCTCACTGCTTCAACCCAAGACACCTTCAACCTAATAGAAAAATGGTTCTCAAGTCGACAACTAGTTCTCAACCCCAACAAAACAAAACTACTTACTTTCTCACCCACTAACAAGACTCTTCCCCCCACCTTCTCTATTACATCCTCCAATGGAATCACTATATCACCAGAAGCTCACACAAAGCTATTAGGTGTTACCATTGATAACTCCCTTAAATTTGACACCCATTTCAATCTTACCATCAAAACCGTCAATAAAAAGCTTGGCGCTCTCTATAAAGTAAAACACTTTCTCACTCTTCACGCTAAAATTACAATTGCCAGCACACACCTACTATCAACTCTTTTCTATGCCTCCCCCCTCTTTACAAACCTAAACAAGACAACCCTTAACAAACTTGCTTCTTGTTACAATCATATAGCTAGATTTGCCACAAATTCCACCTTTAGAACGCACCACTGCACTAACTTGAAGCAACTAGGGTGGTTAGAGTTTTCCAGCCAACTCCATTTCAACCAACTCAAAACGGCTCACCAGATACTGTATCACCCAGAGAAAACACCAGCTCTGAAAACATCATTCACCCCTATATTAACCTGCAATCTTTACACTCCTCCAATAAGATCTTAGCTCAAACTACCAAAGCCAATAATTCTGCTGGGGATTCTCTATTCTCAAACTTTGTAGGTAAAATGTGGAACTCCCTACCGACCATGCTCACCTCAGAACCCTCACTCCTACAATTCAAAAAAAAGCTTAAACCCCATCTCAATACTCTCTGGCAATGTCCCTGTTCCAAACCTGATTAACCACTATCATTTACCCTTCTCTTACCTCACTATCCTTAACCGCTTTTTAACAAGGCGCCTCGCCTTTGTAACTGACCTATGTTTTTTTTTATATGCTGCTGTTGTTTTTTTTCCCCAAGATGTGATGTATCTTTATATTGTATTTAGAACTCAACTATCTTCCTTTTTTTGCATTAACAATGTTCATATGTCTGTTATGTACTTGGAGCTTTTCTCCCCGGGCCTCCGCTGAAAATGGACATGTATCCAGTCGGACTCTTCCGGTTAATAAATGTAAAATAAAATAAATAAATAAATAAATAACTGAACCCCACAAATGGTCAGAAAAAAAATGACTAAGAGTATTTTTGAGTAACAAACCATTAGAGTGAAAAGGCATATCATCAAAAACGCAGAAGGCTGATTGTATTTTTGTTGTTGTTTTTGATCATGAGAGTCATTAGGGGTGTAATTTAGAAGATTTTGTATGGCTTGGCAATGCCCACTATCATGTTGTAGCCACAGATTTGCAGAGGTTTGTGTTTGTGTGTGCCAGCACTGATTCACTGTGTGTTTTTTTGTCTTCACAAGTGCGTGACCATGGAGTTAGAATATATTATTAAAGGGGAGGGGGGGCACAATGCAAAAAAGCTTTTTATGGTATATATGCTGTGTAGAATGTTATCGATGAAATGGCTTTTTAGTCAAATGTACTTTCAGTCATTTAAAGCTACTGCCTTTCTTTCAGTCAAATTTATCCTAACAAAATGATAAAGAACCGACAGCGAATACTATTTTCTGCTGCACATAAAGTAAAGTACTTTTCTTACTGCATTCAAATGTAATTTAAATGAATGGATTGGAAACCGCAAATTCACCTATGCCCACAGCAACATATAAATATCCCAACATGTCCTTGCTCTGCCTGCCTCTGGGTTATTCATACACAAATACTAGGGTTAAAAACTGCCATGGGGCTATAAGAATAGGCTTCTAAACATTCTGTGAGTGAGGGACAGTGTCTAAAGAACACCAGGTAATCTGAATATAAAATAATTGTTTTACTTTGGAGATACAAAGTTAATCAAATATGTTTACAGTAAGAATCCGAGGCCCCTGCCTTCAGGAACTCCTACAAGTAGCAGACTTCTATAGAGGCTGCTTGTGAATTTTGAATGTAAGCAGCCTTATGAAAATTGACTCAATAAACTTTCTGTTGTTTGGATTATATGTTGGCTTTTAACAAGTTGTCATGGGTAAGTGCAGTTTATTTAGTTGAAGTAAGTTATATCATAAGGATGTAGGATCAGAGGAAGTTACTAAGCTGTTAGCTCTGAGGTCCTTATAAGTCTAGCCAAGAGTTTAGCACATGTTTAGACAAGTCAACACCCAAAGCCCCTGTCCAGCAGGGAAACCGCTGGAGTCCCAGTGGTGTATTTTCTGTTTCCCATCCAGTTATCCAGGTTGCGCTTGAAAAGAGATAATAAGGTACTCTGATTGACCTGAATATGGAGTCTGTTCCACAGATGGGAGAGTCGCTGGGACACAAACCTGTCCCAACACCAAGTCCTATTCATGTCACAGACCAGCTTGAGGTCATGCGTGTGGGTTACTTGAGTGGAGCTTGACTTGTGGATATGTAGCAGTCCCATCAAGGCAGGGTCTGAGATTGCTTTGTATGCCAGACAGAGGTCAGCTCTGTAGAGTCTGTATGAAACAGAGTAGATGAACAGGGCTTTTAGCCTATCTGTGTAAGGTAGATGTTTGAGGTCCTGGATTCTTCTGGTGAGGAACCTCTGGTCTCTCCAGCTGCTGCATGTGCTTTGTGAAGTACATGCTGGAGGGGGCATTGTACTCAATAATTGGCCTTATAAGGGAAAAAATACAGGGATGTTATGACCTCCTTTTCCCTGGATGAGATACCCTTCCTTATGAGGTGGGCCATGTAGAAAGCTTTCTGTACAACAGAAGCAACATGGTGGTCAAACGTCAGGTTGCTATCAACCTGGGTGCTGAAATCCCTCACAATTGATTACATGCTTAGGAAGTTGTTATTAATGTGATAATATGTGGGAAAGTCACTCTCCCCAAAGGGGATGATGATGCATTTTTTGGCAGTCTGCTTGAGGCCATATTTCTGGCACCAGTCATTTGTTTGCGTGAGACCCTCTTGGAGAACATTCACATCAGTTGGGGAATTGATAACCATGCCCAGCTTGCAGTCATCTGCACACTTGGCCATCCATATCCCATTGGTTTTGGCCTGCACCTCACAGAAGTATATCTTGAATAACAGAGGCCCCAAGACTGAGCCCTGGTGTACTCCACTTGTTATGGGTCTACTGCTTGAGGTGGCTTCCCCTATTTTGATTATATGGGTTCTATCAGTGAACCAGTTTGCTACCCATCTGGTGACATATGGATTGATGCCTAGTTGATAAAGTTTATCTATTATGCCCGAGTGGGGAATAGTGTCGAAGGCTTTGGCTAGGTCAAGGTAGGTGGTGTGCACTGTCTTCCCCTCATCCATGGCTTTGATGGCTGTCTTAAAGAAGTCGACCAGATTTAACAGTCATGATCTCCTCTTGACAAAGCCAAACTGCGTGGGGTCGAGTGTTTGGAGGTTGCCAATGTCCCTGTTAATGAGGTCTGTGATAATCCATTCCATGGCTTTGCAGATCAGGCTAGTTAGCCTGATGGGTCTATAATTTCCCAGATTGGTGAATGCTTCACATTTGTGTAAAGGGATGACAGTGGCTTTCCTTCACTTGGCTGGGACAAAGCTGGTACTCAGGCTTTGGCTGAATAGGGTGCCTAATGGTGCTGCAAGTTCATGCCTGAGTTCATGCAGGATGCAGCCTGGGATGTTATTGGGTCCCATGGAGGCTGTATTTTTTGCCTTTGAGAGGGCAGTGATGACCTGTTCCCTAGAGATAAGGGGAGGGGGGCAGGTACTGGTGATGTCCTGATTTACTTATGAGGGGGACAGAGGGGTGAAGTTTTTGCTGAATCTGTCAGCCAGTAGGTTGGCTATATCTACAGCATTTGTGTATGGGGTGTCCTTGATCACCAGTTCTAAACAGATCTGGGTGTTTCCTTTGAGATTGTGGATGTATGTGAAGAAGGCCTTATGATTGTCTATAGTAGATGTGGCCAATTTGGACTCGAAGTTGGCTTTAGAGGATTTCAGTACTGCTCTTATTTGCTTGTTCGGGCTAAGGAAAGATTGCTTCCAATTGGTCACCTGCTCCTTCTTGGTCCTGGACATCAATGTTTTCCTTTTGTTATATAGTTTATTTATTGCAGCTGTCCACCAGACAGTTTTACTCTTACTTGTGGGGGATGAGTTTGTCCTGTCAGGTATTCTTGATTCCATGCATCTATATAAGTGCTCGTATAGTACTTTGATGTAGAGTTGGACATTGGTGCCAGTTCTAACAGAGGAGGCGGGGCCTGTGAAACTGTTTATACCATCACTCAGGAGGTTGTAGTCGGCTTTGGAGAAGTTTTTTTGTTTGACCCTAGCTAGAGAGTAGTCAAGGGAATGCTGACTTTGAAAGTGACCGCTTCATGGTCGGATCTTACCAGGGAGGAGGATACTGTAGGGGTGCTGCAGTGGTTGCTCATGTTGGTTAATACCAAATCCAAGATATTATCACCTCTTGTGGGCATATCAGTTAGCTGTCCCAAGGCATTTACATTGATACAATCGAGGAATCTCTGGGCATTTGCATTCTGGCATGAGTAGTTTTTCCAATCCATGGTTGAGTAGTTAAAGTCGCCCAGAATCAGGGTAAAGGGTTGAATCTTGATGGATTCAAAGAAGTCCAGATAGGTGGAGTGGGCATCTTGAGTCAAATTTGTGGGCCTGTAGCTAGCTATGATTTGAATAGGGACCTTGTCAATGGTTAACTGCACCTGGAGTATCTCCTGTGTGTGGTACTGTTTGATCAGCCTCGAGGTGTGTGTGTCTTTAATATATATTGAAACTCCACCTCTTTTGCTGCCCACAGTTTGGGGTCTGAATGTATGATATGATGAGTAACCAGGTAAGGCTGGGGTGCTCATTGGAGCTTTGAATGAGGTTTCTGTGACTGCACAAATGTCAGCATCTTCCAGGGTTAAGAATGCTTGCAAACAGTGTAGTTTCATAACATTTAGCAGCATGACCTTTAATTTGCATTTTGTTGAAATTTTTATGTTGGTTTTATCGACCTCAGGACATTTCCTAAAAAGCCTGAAGCCAAAGGGAGACAGATGCAGGCCATCCCTAGCAAAGCATTGTGGGTCTGTTGATCATACCTTTCCAGGCTATCAGTTACTGGAGCCCCCTGGAATGACACCAGAAACTAAGCCAATTGTTTAAGTCAAGCATTTTCTGTTTGTATTGAGGCATCATTGTGGGTGATGGTAGAATACTGCTTAAGGCTAGGGACATACCTGCCTGTGACACATATTCAGCGAGTTCCATAATGTCTCTCTTCATAAAGTCCAGGGAGGTACATCTCAGGACATTTACCCCAACATGGACTATGACAGAGTCATAACAGTACCTGTTGTTGAGAGACTTGAGTGCATGCGTGATATGGTGGATTCTGACACCTGACAGACAAATAACCATGACTTTCTCCTTATCCAGCCTTGTGGGAGGCACATCTGTGTGTCTCACAATGGATTCTCCTAAGACTAATATGTTGGATTTAAAGTATCATAAGCCCCCTTTTATGTAAAACATAACTGGAGTTAGTTTACCTTTGTCTGTTGGTGATGGTAAGGCAAATATTTATTATTGGTATAGCAGGCCTGGACAGAAAGGGACAGGAGAGTTTTGGAAAGTAAGAAAAAAGATTATCTGCTCACTTACATCTAGATCAAGAAAACTCATGTATAAGGCTCTGAAAGGGTAGATGAACAATTAGAAAGACTAAATTATACCTGGAACCACTGCATAAGTAGATTTTATAATAGCTGAACACAATCACATATTCAGAGAAAGTTACACGACTACAGTCTTTTGAAAAAGGCACCATTAGCTAGTACAGAGGTGGATAGAATGAATGTGTCTTCTGCATGCATTTTAATTTTTAATGTTTCTCTTCTCTTTTTTTGTTTTGTTTTTCACATGTCCCATTGTAGCAACTTTGCCCAAATTGCACCCTGGAATGAAAATGAACCTATATCCACCGCTGCCTTTAGAAAAATGGTTATATAATCATTCTGTAGGTACGTGCCTCCCTGTAGGAAGATTGGTAGGTAATCGTTCATAGGTAAGTACTAGGCTATCTGCCCATGGGCATTTATAAGCCTAGCCACAGAGTGATGGCTTTCGCCTCCCCATTATATTAGTAACCTGGGCCTCTGTCAACAGGGCTCCTGAAGTGATCCCAGGGTAGAACTTACGATTACCCATCCACTCATCAAGATTTCTCTTGAAGAGGGTCAGAGAGGAGCTCTGTCGAATATGGATTGGGATTCTATTCCAGAGTGAGGGAAGTCACTGGGACAGGAATCTATCCCTCCAGCATGTCCTGTTTATTGTTGTACATAGGTTCAATTTGCTAGAATGAGTGGTTCTGAGGGATCTCGTTTTTTTGAGGTGACGCATGTCCATTAGTTCTGGGTTTGACATGGCCCTATAGGTCAGGCACACGTCACCACTGAGCAGATGGTAAGCGACTGAGAAGAGCTGGAGCTTTTTTAGTCGTGCTTCATAGGGTAATTGTTTAAGGCCCTTAATCCTCTTAGTGAGGTACTTCTATGGTCTTTCTAGTTGTTGCAGGTGTCTAGTGAGGTACATCCCAAATGGGGCATTGTACTCTATTATGGGCCTAATGAGTGAAGAGTAAAGGGGCACAATCACCTCCTTGGATCT